>NC_142928.1:128077492-128152492 GCF_046866305.1 Octopus bimaculoides
ACCTGGATAATAAGAACAATGTAAATGTATGGAGTAGCAGAGAATATGAGAAGCATCAAGAGAGGAATCTTCCAAGGGGACACTGTGTCCCCACTGATATTCGTGCTGGGAATGATCCCTTGAAATGAAATATTACAGAAAACAATGTCGGGGTATGATCTCGGAAGAGGTAAAGAAAAAGTAAACCACTTGCTTTTTATGAATGACCTAAAGCTATTCACAAAAGCCAACACAGAACTGGGCAGCCTAGTCCAGTCTGTGCGGATTTTCTCCACTGATATTAAGATGGAATCTGTACTCTCAAAATGTGCTACGGCGGTGATAAGACGAGAAA
Organism: Octopus bimaculoides; assembly: GCF_046866305.1. NCBI lineage: Eukaryota > Metazoa > Mollusca > Cephalopoda > Octopoda > Octopodidae > Octopus > Octopus bimaculoides. The sequence goes on from NC_142928.1 coordinate 128,077,827, forward strand.
AGCTTGCCAGGACAGAAGGCATATGGTTGCCAAGTGGTGAAATAATGAAGGCAATTCAACCTCAATCCAGCTATAGATACCTGGGAATACTTGACATGAAGTAAAAGACAAAAAGAGAGTACCTGCGGCGAGTGAGAAAGACATTGGCTTCAAACCTGAATGCCAGAAACATAATTTCGGTAATAAACTCGCGCAGTCATAATAGTTCGGTATGGCGCTGGAACACTGAAGTGGAAAGAGGAGGAGCTAAAGGAGATGGATAAGAAGTCAAGAAAGTTCCTAACGATGCATGGAGCCCATCACCTACGTGCGCACACTGATTGCCTATACATGAAGAGATCAAATAAAGGAAGAGTACTGATAAATGTAGAAGACTGTGTACGTATCGAATACGAGAGCTTAATGAGATACCTAGCCCAAAGTAAGGAAACCTTGCTAGTGTCAGTTAGGAACGAGGGTTTATTGAAAGCAGAGAAAAAAAGTAAAAACAAAGGAAGAAGTACAAAACTGACATGAAGAAGCATTACGCAGCAAGAAATTATACAATCAATTCCATGTAGCCACAACAGAAGTTGCTGGAAAACAGGCGGAATTGGAGAAAGAAAGAAACACTGAAAAAAGAGAAGGAGAGCACTATACCGGCAGCGCAAGACCAAGATTTAGTCACGAATTGGAGGGTCAGCCTTAAGAATGAGCAAGTGTCTCCGCTGTGCCGCATCTGCAACAGAGTAGACGAGACTATTGCCCATATCACGAACGAATGACCTAGACTTTCCCAAAACCACTACAAGTTGTCGCGACACGATCAGGTAGCGAGTGCTACACTTGAAACTGTGAAAAGTGGGGGCTAGAGAGAAGCAAGACATGGTATTTTTTTCCTCTCAGTTTTTGTTGGAACTCGGGGAGTCTTGCGTGCGCAGTGAGCTTGTTGCCTGCAGCTTACGGTACCATGCTATCTGTTTTTTTCAACTGTCTGATACTTTCCTGATTATTCTAGACTTGCCCAACACCACTACAAGTGCTACATTCGTTCGTGATATGAGCAATGGTTTCATTTTCTTTATTGAAAATGCGGCACAGCGGAGACACTTGCTCACTCCTAAGGTTGATCCTCCAGTTCGTGGCCAACGCTTATTATTATTATTATTATTATCATTATTATTATTATTATTATTATTATTATTATTATTATTATCATTATCATCATCATCATCTTCATAACCATCATCATCATCATCATCATCATTATTTGAGTTAGTGTGATGTTTAATCTTCCATATTGAGATTTAATAACAAGACCTTTAACAACTTGGTGAATTGATTTGAAGCAAGATGAAGATATTTTAAAATTAGGATTTGCTTTGCAACAAGAAAGAAAAAAAGAAATTAACATAGACAGCGACACACCAGATTCATATCACTACTGGTGGGATGAATGGGAGTTCCCTTAAATTGTCAGTGTGTTTTAGAAACAATATTCGTGTTACTAAATGATGCGAGTTGACTTCAACCGAATTTGGGCCATCATACTCTATAATGCTTGGCACTTAAAAAACAAATTATGTTAATTTATTACTAATGCGGAAGTATTTTCAGCAATAATTATATTATAAAATGTACTAGAAGGGATATTTTCATTTATGTTAAGAAAACCTTGCAAGAATCCTTGGTTTTCCAGGTCACGTGAATGTCTATAATTACAGCCTGCCCAAGTATTTTTATTATATAAAGGATGTTTCTGTCTTTTATTAAACCATATAAATTATAAATGTGTCGTTAGATGTACGGGTATATTAGATTTATGATTAAAAATAACACCCTTTGAGAACATTTGAACAAACCGAAACAAAAATATTTCAAAAATATGTGAATGTAAAGTCTACTATAATTATTAAAAGCCAGTTAAGTACTTACATAAGAGTGTATAGGGTAGATAGCTAAAAGACAAACAAGATATGTTTCAGATAGTTATCATTTAACTGCTGGGTGTCACCAGTTTCCCAACGTGTATTAACAGGTCTGACATGACACTTGTCTAAAGAATATTATATGATGATATATGGTATGTTTGCAAAAGCTTGTTAGTATATGTAACTAGTTTCAATAAAAAAAAATAACCATACATATTGGAATATTCATACCTTTGTATTTGACATGCACATATGCAAGAAAAATACTTACAGAAAAGCTTCGGTAAACATTGATTTTCTGAAAGAAGTCCTGTTTAAATATTTAAAATACATAAAAATGAATAAATATTTATCTTGAATCTGATTTATTTTCTTCTGGTCCGATATTAGTTTTACAGATGTTTATATTATATTAATATAGCACTTTAAATGTACCTTTCTCGAGAGGTTTCATAGAAATAGTTTTCAGTTCTGTGAATTGATGAATGGTGGATCTATTTCCTTCCACAGAATAAATTGCAAATTTGTATTTATCTTAGAGAATATCTCGATTTACGGAGTCATATCCTATTTTAGATGTATAAATATTTGTAATAAATAAAACAACACATTAAATGAAAAAAAGAAATAATTGCAAATAATAAGTAGCTGAACAATACACAACAACCAACTAGAAAAAGGCAGTTCGGAACTTGCTATTGCTTCTAAGTTGAATTCATGAATAAGTCTTTAGCTTTCAACGAAATAATATATAAGGTGCCACACAATGCGACTGAACCCGGAACCAGAAAGTCTCGCGGGCCTCAGTTTGCCCATGACTGCATTTATACCGTCCAGTGTCTGTTCAGACAAGACGTTAAGTCGTACTTACATATTTGATTTAATGCGCTAGTGGGAATTCCAACTATTTAAAGAATTGTATCTACTCCAGGAATCTTGCTTTAGGCATGAGCATTTAGTATTATTGTTGTTAGCGTGTGAAAAGTAAAATAGACCACACGGATAAAACGAAACCAAAAAGTTTGTTAATGACCACGTGGATTCAGGTTCAGCCGCTGTGTGACGCCGTGGCCGGGTGTCTTCTACTATAGTTTCGGGATGACGAAAGCCTTGTGCGTACATTTAGTAGGACGAAAGTGAAAAAGTATGTTGTGTGTGTGTGTGTGTGTGTGTGTGTGTGTGTGTGTGTGTGTGTGTGTGTGTGTGCGTGTGTGTGTGTGTGTGTGTGTGTGTGTGTGTGTGTGTGCGCGCGCGCGTGCGCGCGCGTACCATCGCGTTCGTGTTTGTTCCCCAACCGCTTGACAAACGATGTCGATTTGTTTACGTCGCCATAACTTAGTGGTGTAGAAAAAGAGTTCGAAAGGAAAATACCAAACTTAAAAAAAAAACAAATAATTGAGATCAATTTGTTCGACTATTTGTTCGACTATTTGTTCGATTAAAGCCCTTCGAGGTGGTGCTCCTTTTGGCTGCAGTCCAGCGACTGAAACAAGTAAAAGATAAAAGATAAATGTTATCTAGTACTATAAGAAATATGTAAAAAGGATCAAAGGATAAATTGGTGTAATCATGCTAACTGATGTAGTTCTAATGTTTTGGCAATCAATCAACATAAATTCGAATGTAATATCATTTAATATGTTAACCAAGAAGAAAAAAGTGGTTTAGGCTTGTAGAGGATTAAATATGAATTGTTCTTATCGCATAAAATTATAAGCTTTTAAATAGAATGCTTCTCGTACTGACATTCACGAAATGGCTATAGAAAATAAATATTGTAAATAAAACGGCAGACTGAAGAAATAGTTATGTTGATAAGGAATGAAACGTAACAGGAACAAGAGAATAACTTCAAAAGTAAATAAAAGAGAGAAAAAAAATGGGAGTAGACATGATGTCTCTTATAGCAGGTACCTGACATTGTACCTATCGCATGATATACAACTCACAAGAATACTGTTTCATTGAAGCATCCAACAAAGCAGTTTAAATACAGTTTGGGTAATAAATATTTAAAAAATAACATTTAGTATTGCCTTATTTATGACAATGTAAACATGTGATAGTCTGACGTTCGGTTCAGGGAGAGGATGACCTATTCGCCCGCTAGCGGGGTTGGGGTGAAATCATTCGAAAGAGTTATAAGAATGCGAGGAAACATTGTAACTAGCAGTGTATAACATCGGACAGTATTGTCGATACACTGATACGCACACACACACAGATATATATATATATATATATATATATATATATATATATATATATATATATATATATATATATATATATATATATATATATATATATATATAATACAAAAAAAAGGGGTTTGTATGATCGTGTATAGAGGAATATATTATTTTATTTAAAAGAGTTTTTTATTTATATTCTTGTAAAATTAATGTGGGATATAGAATGTGGAATATATAATATATAATATAAAAAAAAGATGGATGGTACAATGAAATGAAGTATTGAATGTCTTATTGAATATATGGAATATGTCTTATTGAATATATGAAATATTGAGTGTTCAATATAAAGGATTAAATATATAAATATATAAAGGCGAATACGTATTTTCTATACCTTGTGGTATTTCATCATGGCCGGTATGACAGACTGTAATAGACTGGCTGGTTTTCTGTCTTTTATACCTATTCCTTTGGACAGCAGCAGTATGTGTTTGGCTATTTTTAGAGTTGATGCCAAGTTTATTTTTAGAAATGATGACATTTGATAGATTTTTTGTGTTTTGGTTATAGGAATAAGATTTTTAAACCCCAGTAGGTGTTTGGCTATTTTTAGATATGATGACATTTGAGAGATTTTTTGTGTTTTAGTTATAGGGATAAGATTTTTAAACCCCAAGTAGGATAAATTTAATCATTGTTTGTTAAGAGTAGGTTTGAATTTCTTAATAAAGTCCTTTTCTTTGCATTTTCTCTCAATTTCATTCTGGTTGTAAAGTTTATGGAATGGAAATATAATAAAAGTTTGATGACCACATGTTGCCAGATGGTTACTCAGTGGTATTTGGCGGACTTCTGGGTTTTTGATCTGTTGTCGATGCACCCGTGAGCGTTCCGATAGTGCATTACCTGTCTGGCCTACGTACAGTTCTTCACAATTAGGGCATTTGATGCAGTAGATTAGATTTCTACTTTTGCAGTTTATGTTCGCATTGGTGAATATTTTCCCTGTTTTTGTGTTCATATATGGGCCGGTATGAATTGATCGGCATGTACCGCATCGGCTATCATTGCATTTGGATACAGTGAATGTTTGATTTTTGTTGCTGAGGTTAAACCTTGCCTTTGTTAATAGCTTTTTCAAGTTTTTAGGTTGTCTCTTACTGAGAGTTATATTTTGATCTGTAATGATATTTCTCAATTCCTTACTTTGTGCAAGGATCGGTAAGTTCGCTATGGCGATATTAAAGATGTTCTGGTGGCATGGATTTTGTGTCACTATAAATGGAATGATCTTTTCCTGTTTGTCTCTTCTTTGTGGTGTCCTCAGTTGTTGTATGGGTATTTTCGAAGCCCGCAGAATACCATTTTCTATGAGTAGTGATGGGTACTTTTGCTTTAGTAGAAATTCTTTCAGTTCCATCAGGCGCTGATTTCTGGTCTCTATATCCTCTACAATAGTACATATTCTCCTGGCTAGGCAGTATGGAATGTTGCGTTTTGTATGGGTGGATGGCACGATTTAAAGTTCAAGTATTGGTGTGTATCTGTGGGTTTCTAATATATATCTGTAGTAATGGCGGTGTCCCTTTTAACTACCATTCATCTCCTTTGTAAATTAGATGGATGGGTGTAGGTTCTTCAGGAGGGTGTTGAATTCTTCCACAGTGCTTTGAGGTTTGGTCCAAATTATAAAGCAATCGTCCAGGTATCTCTTCCATGCTTTTTCTATAAACTTCCTAAATTCGGTGTTATATCTCTCTTCTATTTCCTGATAGAGTTTTTGTTCCCAGTAACCCATCACCGAGTTCGTATAAACTGGAGCAAACCTTGTTCCTATAGCCGTGCCTTTAATTTGGATATAGTTCTTTCCATTGAAGAAGAAAGTATTATTTTCCAGGATAAGTCTCACTGATTCTAGTATAAATGTCACCGTGAATCTGTTGGGAATTGCTTCCCTGTGTTTGTCTACCCAGTATTCCACCGCCTTTATTCCTAAATCATGTGGGATATTTGTGTATAGACTTACTACATCAAAGCTCAGTAGGATTGAATTTGTTTCAGTGGTTTTGGGAAGATGGGATAAAAAGTCGATGTCATCCCGAATGAAGCTGGGTATGTATGTACATAGTGGCTTTAAAAGAATGTCGATGAAATTGCTTAGATGGTGAGTAGGGCATACTGGGCCAGCTATAATTGGTCTAAGTTTTAAATCTTTTGGATGTAGCACTTTTATGTATTCACTTCCTTGTTCTTTTACTGCCTGTTGAATATCTTCTAACTTATGTATTTTGGGTAAGCCGTAAAAGTTACTGGGTTTTGGTTCGAAGTTGGTGATGTAGTCTCTTTCGTTGTCAGTGAGTGAGTTGTAGTGTTTAGAAACTAGGCGGTTGATCTTCTTCATGATGTGGTGGTCTATGTTCGAGGGTATTTCACAATAGAAGGTTGTATCCTTTAGTTGTTCCTCAACTAAATCCTTGTAGTATTCCACATCCATGATAACGATTGCACCCCCTTTATCTGCTTGTTTAATTATTATTGTTTCATCGTTTTGTATGCGTTTAAGTGCAGATATCTCTGATTTGTTAATGTTCGGCCTAATTTTGGTATTTTGTTTTAGGGGGAAGTTTGATAGGGTGTCGATATATTGGTCAAGGTAGATATTTCTGCCTTTTGGTGGGGTGAAATTTGATTTATTCCTCACTAAAGAATCTTCGGTTTCATTATTATTTTTATTATTAATATTGGTGGTGAAGAATTCGACAAGTCGTAATTTGCGACAGAATTTCTGGATATCTTCCTTTAGTTCATGGTGGTTGACTGTTGGTGTAGGTGTAAATTTCAGGCCTTTTAACAGAAGTTGGGTTTCATCATTGTCAAGATCTCTTCTGGAAAGATTAATTATCTTAGGATCTATATGTCCAGTTGTTTTGGGTATGTTTCCTCCTGGGATTTTTCTTTCTCCGGTGTTTGTTGCCCTGACATTAAAAAATGAATTTTTTTCTGTTTATGGTTTCTATTTTTGTTAGTGTTGACTTGAAGTTTGTGTTTTCGTTGTGTTATTTTACCTGGCGTTGTTATGTTTGCCGTCCTATTTTCGGAATTATACATCTTTCTCAATTTGTAAGTATTGGTTTTAGTGATCTGAGAGGATGGTCTAGTATTATATATATATATATATATATATATATATATATATATATATATATATATATATATATATATATATATATATATATAATGTACTACTCCGTGAAATAAATTCAACAAAAAAGGAAAAAGTACTCCATCTGGTGAGAAATAAATATTATTTATTTAAATCTATCATATATGAGGCAGAAGTTACTGCAACCCCAAATAATAATACACCTGATAAGAAGACCTATAGTGGATTATGTAAAGGTGAATTTTAAAATCGCTATGCCAATCACATATCCTTCTTCCGATATACGGACAAAATTAGCTACTAAGTTGGCTAGCTACGTTTGGATTTTGAAAGATAACGAAATACCACATGTGATTAAATGAGAAATCCATACCTTCTGCGAATGGATCAAATAAATGTAAATTTTGTTTGGCTGAAAGAGCGCAGATCCTGTTCAGATCTAAGATACCTAGCTCTCTATTGAACTCCACGTCAGAAATTTTCAGTGGTTGCATGCATATGAATAAATATATTTTGAAGAATTGGAAAATTCCGCCTATTCCTGACTGACTTGATATCTTTCCAACGTTATCATTTAAAGTCTAAGGAAGATAGCTCCTTCACCTTTTCACCTTTTATCTTTTACATTTTAGTTTTGGTTTTTTCGTTTTTTCGCTTTTCGTTTTCTGTTGTTTACTTTTTGAGTTTTCTATATGCTGTCTTCTCAGTGTTTTCGCGTTTCGTCTATTCAATTTTTTTAGATCGTTATGATGTAACTTGCGCCTGAAGAATGTGATTGAGTTTTCTCATAATGTGAAACTATATATATATATATATAGTTAAAACTTACTTGCAAAGATGACGCGTGCGTTCGATCATGTAATAATACAAATAATATGTGAGAATATGCATATATACGTGCATGTATGTACATACCTACATCTACATGTATATATAGATGCATATCTGGGTACAGGATGTTACAAAAAGACGTGGACAAAATGAGAAACAGAACATAAACAGAGCACAGAAAACACACAGGCCACATGGAGAACATTTCCTTCATAAGCTGCCACCATTCTAAAACTAAGCGTTTCGAAGAGTTAGAGCAGGACGCATTGTTAGAATGGCTCTTCCCGCGGAAACAAATTCAATTCGTAACGCGGAGGAATGTAGTGGCGAACAGAAAATAAGACAGGAAAACGAAACAGTGAAAATAAGCAAGAAGGGCCAGATGTGAAAAAATATATATATGTATACTGAACGCTGTGATGTGACGAACTGGAAGGAAGAGAGAAAAAGAAAGTTCGTGCGAGCCTGGCAATAGCCAAGATAGGAAAGGAAGTAGTAGCCGTATACATGTGACCAGCGAGGGGTAAGGAGAAAGAGTGGTAGAGGGAGAAAAAGGGGAGGAAGTAGAATATAGGTGAGCATATACGTATATATGCATATACTCCCATATTATTTGTATTATATATATATATATATATATATATATATATATACGACGGGCTTCTTTCAATTCCCGTCTATCAAATCCATTCACAAAGCTTTTGGTCAGCCCGAAGCTATAGCAGAAGACATTTTCCTAAGGTGTCACGCAAGGGGACTGAACCCAGAACCATGTGGCTGAGAAACAAGCTTCTTACCACACAAACACGCGCGTACACACACACACACACACACACACACACACACACACACACACACACACACATATATATATATATATATATATATATATGTATATGTATACGTATATGTATATGTTTAGGTATTTGCATATATGTGTGTGTGTGTTTGTGTGTAAGTGTGTATGCATGTATGCATTTATGTATACAGTTGGAATAAACATTACAGATGCTTTACTTCAGGCAGAAACTGCAGAGGCTACTCTAAGGTTTTGCAAGCTCTTCTAACCAGTGGGCCATTGCGCCTCCACCGTAAGTCCTTACACACTTATAAAAAGTTTTTTCACTAAAGTGTTGTAACGGATTGATTCGTTTCCGCTTGACCCGGTGGAAAAAGATAAATTCTCTTACAGTCATTTTTTATACACAGTGAAACCTTTAGTTATATTCACATGCACACTTTCAATATGTTAAAAGCAAACAATAACGAACTTCTTTCTACTACAGTAAATGATAAATCTATGCTAAATACTTTTCAGAATGTACGGTTAGAATCTAATTTGACATTCTGGAGAATGTTATCGAAACGCTAAGGTCTCTCCATCAATGTCGATTTTATCATGTGTAATAAAAATAGGACACAAGGGGACCGACAAACGATCTTACGGAAGGACAGATACAAAACAGAAAAATACGCACGACGGACGCACATAAGTTCTCTCGTCATCAGGTCGGTCAAATATCATCACAATTCCTAGCCCTTCTGTCAATTATTGTTCAGTTTGGCAGTGTCAGAAACGAAAGCTGCTGGGATTTAAATGAACAGACACGATAGACAAACAAGAACAGAGAAATGAAGTACATACATACATACATACATACGTATATATATATATATATATATATATATACATACTATATATATATATACACAGACACTCACACACACATATGTAACACATATGTATATACATACATATATATATATATATATGTGTGTGTGTGTGTGTGTGTGTGTGTGTGTGTGTGTGTGTGTGTGTGTGTGTGTGTGTGTGTGTGTGTGTGTGTGTATAAACTCTGTACATGCGTTTCTATGTGTATGTTTATATTTATATGGATATACATGATACATCTGAAAATAGTTTTAATTTTTGATTCTGTATTGATATAAGATTATAAACATGTTTTCTTTTTACAACGGTGATTTTTCATTTTATTAAATGTTTGCTAAAACTACACAGTTTTATGGAAATAGAAATAGGAGACGGTAATGTTAATTCAATGTTTCTTCACATCAAGTATAAAAGATATGTGATTTAAAGGACGTTTGACTGTTAATTCTAGCAGGTTGAGCAATCCCTTTAAAATCTAAGAAGGGCTGCGTCGTTCATCGATTTCAACAAGGGTCAGCGTTTTTAGCAGCAACCGTCATTTAGAAAGAATCAGTCTTCCCTTCCAAAGAGAAACGTGCACCGATACGATAATCGCCTCTTCGTCAGACGTTGGGGTTATTACATGTATAACAGGTCTCTTCCTCAGTCTTCATTTTTCCTTTTTCATAAACAACCGGAATTTTGACAGAGTGAGTAATGACGTCTGTAAAAATCTGGCCAATAAAATAATATGTAAACACATCCTCGTGTTTCGGGTGATGATGTCACCATAGACCTGTCTAGCCGGGTCTGTTCTGAAACGCATTAAAAGAGATCAGTTTACAGAGACCAAGCGACTGATGAACAATTACAGATAGAGAATGACAGGCAACTGAGAGGCAAGAAAAACAGATCAGTCATGTCTTCACACCAGGCGTTATTCATTATCAGCAGATGTGGGCGACCAGGCCGCCAGATATGAAGAGTCTGCAACATGAAGTGAATGAACTCCAATTAGCATAAGGATACACTTGGCTACACTTAATTTACCCTCTCCCTCTCTTCCCGTCTTTATATAATTCTGTTATGTAACACAATTACAGAAATCGCCGAACTAAGTCGTTACTGTGAACAGAACTTTCGATATTACTCAGTTGTTTTGTTTTGGGTTTTTTCTTTGTGCTGTCGCATTCAAAACAGGCTTTTAACGATAACAAATACTGAATCGATGATTCATTTAACATAACATATATATTTTGTTGTTGAACACCTTTTCTGTTGTTAATTCTATTCTAATCCATTCTTATGTAGCCATTCACTAGCTTATCAATTCTAGTAACTATCTTAGTAGTATATAATAACTTCCTAGGTAAGACGTTTGTGTCGACACTGTTACACGTAACATTTACCTTTTTATAGGTTGGTGGAGTAGTAGAGTCAGTAGAGCTCTATTGTATTTAGTTGTCCATATAAATTCTAATCGTGCATCCACCATAGTCGATAAAACGATGTACCTATGTATGATAAATATGTGACCTTTCTATTGCAATGTCAGAAATTGATGCAGATTGTTTCCTACTGCGCTGTTTAGCACAAACTGCAGTTTCCCAGAGAGGATATTTTGCAGTATCCGCATTTGTTCCTCCATGTCAAGTGTAGAAAGGCTGTACTCCATAAATTGAAGACTTTCCTTTACTGGTGAGAATCGACGTAATTAGTGCCCAGATTGAATATATGTAGCTCAGTATCTACAGAGAAAACTTTCAGATACTTGCAGAATCCTAGAGGTTTAAATGTTCAGTATGGGATCTGAACTGATACATATTGTAGGAGAGATGGACGACAAAGATATATAGTGTTTTGGATGAGTGTGGATTGAAAAAGTATGCAACTAATTCCCATGAGTAAATTGTAGTTATTGTAGAACAGGGAAAGAATAGATGGTAAGTTCTGATGTAATGAAGTTTCAATTCTCTGTTGAAACATTTCACATAACACAATTCGTTCCTTTATCAAAGGCATAAATATCAAGTTTTTCGTATCCTCAACCGCTACAATATAGGACATGTTTACCTAGTTAAAAACAATATAATATATCTAATATACACTGAATTATGTTTTGTCATTTAAGCCTAGTTATAATTGCTGGTCTTAAATAAGACAGCATGCTTTCGTACTAAGATAGGATACTCTGAACACTTTAGGAGACTAAAGTTTCAATCGCATGCCACCAAAACGTTGAATCAGCATTACCCAGTAGATAAAGAAAAAGAAATAGAAAGCTTAACCCTTCCACAGCTCAGTTCACTTAGCAGACGGTGGGCACATCTCACTGGAATGTTTTGCTATTTGCAGTAGTGGCACTGTAAAATTTTCATCTGAAGAGATGTAGGTTATCACTGGTTTTGTCTATAAGTGCTAGTGTAACGAACGTAGCAGTAACTGTGATCTCCTCTCTACTGCATACATATGATTTGAAGAAAATTCAGTTTAATTTATTACTAATGTAATATGATACTAAAGTTATGTAATATCAATTCTACATTACAAACAAAAATATTGCTATTGTAACATGACATATTCCCGTAGAGCTTTGACATTACCATATAAACAGTCATTAACAAAATGGTTGGTATTCAAGTCATTTGAAATTTTGTATTATTTTAAATGTGTGTTACTCAAATAAATGTATAATCTAGCATTTGATTTAAGAGTGTCAACTAATAATGTTAATGTTATATTAATAATTTGGTTTGAATAGGCAGTAGGTCAATTTAACTGGGATAACATTACAAGCGATTTGACCTATTCAAGAAATGAACTGGTTGGATGAGGTTGAAAGTAGGTCTCCAACAAGATTTGAACTCAAGATAACAGGTACAAGAAACAATCAACACCAGTCGTCGACTATGAGATCACAATCACAAACAATCAATTGAATTTTTGTGTCACTATAAAGTTTTACAATTCGACAGCGAGTTGAAATCACGTCTTACCTCCAAGAGGGGAATATATAAGTACAGTTAAAGGGTACTTTTTAGTGATCCTGTCAGGAATGAGTCAGGAACAAAACCTGTTATAGACTGGATTTTATATATACACATATACATCACACATACATACATACTTATATGTGTGTCTATATATATATACATATATATATATGCGAATATACATGCGTATGTGTGTATGTGTGTGTACGTGTGTGTGTATTTTTTTTTAAATAACGTTGACCACTAACGTGGACAATTAATATATATATATATATATATATATATATATATATATATATATATATATATATATATATATATATATATATATATATATATATATATATATATATGAACCGGAGGGGAATATTATTCCACTCTCTACATACTTAATACTAAAATATTTTTACATTTTCACGCTTTTTAGTACAAAATTTACTTTACAAAACATGTTCATTTTGATATATGTGTCATGACATTTGCGAAGGTGGCTGTGGAAATGTAGATCTTACCACTGGGGAAACCGAGTCAATAAAGACGACGTATCAATTTAAAATCTAATGCTATCCCACTGATGATGCAGATTCTCGTACGCTTTATAGGTCAGCCACTTATTTCTTCACTTTCAAAAGATTAATTCCTTAGTTCTGTTTTGATATTAGCTATATGTATGTATACGCACATTCCGCATTCTTATAAGCAGGCACAACAAGCAAACATACAAAACCTCACACACATGCATATATATATGACTATGTGTGGGTGTATGTATGGAGGTGTATGTGAACGCATATGCATGTTTATATATGTAAGCGTGTGTGTATATATATATGAAAATATATATGCGGCTGTGTACGCATGTATATATATATATATATATAGACATATGTGTGTGTGCATGTGTGTAAGCGCGTGCGTGCGTTTGTGTGTATGTGTGTGTGTGTGTGCGCCCGCGTGAGTGCGTATAATATATGCAAGTTTTGTGTTTTAATGTTCTGTTTACCCCGTTTGAAAAATGGTGTTCCGCGTTTATGCCATGTAAACTAGATTTTCGGCAATTAGAATCGCTAAGTACTAAGATCTTAAAATGCATAGCAGGATCGATATGACCGATTAATATCGTCCAGGAGTGTGTCCCGACATACCACCAGTACAATAACTGAAACAACAGAGTAAAATATTTGACATGAATATTTATATATATAATTATCAATAATATTAATACACGAGTTTGTTTTTTCACGTACCTGACTAGTGTGTCACGCTTAGGAGAAAAAAATTGTTGAAAGAAATATCTTTGCTTAAATAACATTCCTGGAAGTGATTTGAGACCACCGCCTTAGTGTTTGTTGCATTATTCCTCAACACCTATGTCTACTGAGCCACAGAATCGGCAACAATGGTAATGAAAAAATTAAGATACTTAAATTTGACGCATGTGTCGAGCAAGGGGGAGAGGAAGTGAGAGAGAATGAGAGAGAGAGTGAGAGGGAGTGGCTGATAGGTATTTGAATTCATTTCTACGATTGAACTGAAATTGACCTCTGGCTATTAAAGGCCCAACCACACACACACACATTTGTTTTAGGTCTTCTGCCCATTTGAATTCGACCATACACCTGATAACATGTTAAGTCTTATATACCAAAATTTAAGTTTTGAATTTGTTTTAATTATAAAATTACACCTCAGCCAGAAAGCATCTTTTGGCTTTCGAAAACATCTTTTCTTTCTCTTTCTATATTTTGTCTTAAGCTACAATTTCTCTGTTTTGGTGAGGAGTTTTCCAATTTCTTTTTTTCTTGTATCAAGTAATGGACGAAAGTATTTTTTAAAAAATTAAATTCATAGAGCCGAACAAAATCAAAAATATTAATTCAATTTTTGCCTTTCGTAAATACTAACATAGTATGAGAGAGATTTGGCTGTTATTTCTAGCCAATTGAACAACCACACAGAGTTGTTCAATTGGCTCATTTGTTGATGTGTATAAGTAAACAAAAACTAAAAGAAACACACACATATGAATGTGTGGGGGGGGGCGCGATAATAAGTGTCACGTGGTGGAAATAAATGCAACTTTCTCTTTCTATATTTTTTGTTAAGTTAGAATTTCTCTGTTTTGGTCAAGATTTTTCCAATTTTTCTTTTCGTGTATGAATCAATTGACGAAAGCATTTAATAAAAAAAATTTTAAATCATAGAACCGAACAAAATCAAAAATATCAATTCTATTTTTCCCTTTACTTTTTACTTTCCTACAATATAATTAATTACCGGGATCTAGTCTTTCTCATTCGCAAAATGAGTCCCACTTAATTTTGCTCAGATTGCTTTCAATTTTGGTGTATCGATGCAACTCTGAATTTCGATTACGGTCAACCAATTACTTTATCTTTTAAATTAAAGAATCTGATGTTATTTGGAATTAAAATTGGGAAATTTGGGTAATTTCAGTCAATTGACAGCGTGGTATTAGCAGCTTGTTACCATGACAACCACACGCTGTGTTGTGGTTCACTGTTGTCTGTGCCGCTGTTGTCTATGTCGATTTTTTACATAGGCAACAGCGGCACTACGAGACTCTTCTCACCCGCGTGTGTTGTTTTAATTTTTCTGTGTATTAGTATATTACATATTTTTCTGTGTTTCTGTGTGTTAGTATTTTTACATATTTTTCATGTCATATATTTTTTGGGACTCATTGACTCAGCTGGATTTATGATTTCACTAGGTTAATTCTATTCATAAAAAATTTAATTAGGAGTATTTCTTAATCCATTAGCTTCACATTTCAACAGCTTAACTAAAATTTAGCCCACGTAACAGGAACTGCGAGCGATATCGTGGAACAGAGAAACTGTGGGTGATATAGATCAGCTGACATTATTTTTGAATTCTGCATGCAAAAACATACAAGATACAGGTAGTCTTTTCCTTGGGACAAATTCTTTGTTGACCAGTATTATTCTTATCGTAGTTTACAAATCCAAACATGAAAATGTTACTCAACTTTGGAGTTTTGGAAAGAGATAGAGATCAACAGAATCGAGAACACATGAGTCAAGAGTAAAGGCAGCTGTACTTAGGTAATATGAGAAACAGAGCTGGATCTCTCCCGGCATACCAGCAAACGACGGAGTCACACCAGCCAGGATTACACCCCCCCAATCACGTCATATGTGTGTGTGTGTGTGTGTGTGTGTGTCTGTGTGCGCGTATCTATGTGTGTGTGTTTGTGTCTGTGTTTGTACACTCACCACAATTGCTTGACAATCGATGTTGGTGCGTTTGCGTCCTTGTAACTTAGCTGTTCAGCAGAAGACACTGATAGAATAAGCACCAGGCTTACAGGGAATAAGTCCAGGGGTCAATTTCTTCGATTAAAGGGTGGTGCTCCAGCATGGTTACCATCAAATGACTGAAACAAGTAAAAGAATAGAAGAATACGAGAAAAACGTTCCATACCACTAAACCAAGAGGATTCTCTGAATATGTACGATGTATAATTAAGGCTAAATAGTAATTCTGTTTACGTTTGCGTAACTGAGATATTTTGGTTGGATTATATAGTTATCGATTTTACATTTCTTTCTATATTCTCTAACTGTCACAATATACTTTTCTACTACAGGCACAAGTTCTGAAACCAGTCAATTAGATTGACCCCAGTACGCTACTAGTACTTAATTTATCGACTACGAAAGGAGAAAAAGCAAAGTCGACCTCGGCAGAATTTGAACTCACAACGTTAAGACAGACGAAATACCGCTAAATATTTCGCCCGGCGTGCTACCGTTTCTGCCAGTTGAGCGCTTTAAACTGTCATAATATAGAAACATTTCTCATGACACCAGCACACAATTTACAAATGTTTAATCTTTTATATTTTCCGTGAAAAATTCACGGGTCCAGCTGGCATATGTTAATATGATTAAAAAATTATATATATATATATATATATATATATATATATATATATATATATATATATATATATATATATATATATATATATATATATATATATATATATATATATATATATATATATATATATATATATATATATATATATATATATATATATATATATATATATATATATGAAATATAAATAATATATGTATGCATATATATACATACGTATATGTACATAGTTACATCTATACGTGTATATATATATATATATATATATATATATATATGCATATGCGAGCACAGGACATCACAAAACGTACGCAAAATCCCGAATTTTACTTAATTTGCTTTGCGGGAGCAAATGTTTTATTGAAAGCGTATCTTGTTGTGAAATGCTCGAAATACGGGAGTAGATAAACAGTCAACAACTGATGAGGGGGTCATTCTTCATGTTGTTTGTCTTGTTTTCCATTAGTGTATTTCTCGTTCGAAAAAATAGTTCATATTCCATGAACTCGTACTTCGTATTTTTTGTTACGTTTTGTGATGTCCTGTGCCCACATATGCATATATATATACGTATAGATATAAGTATGTACATATACATATGTATATATGCATATATATATATATATATATGTGTGTGTGTGTGTGTGTGTGTGTGTGTGTGTGTGTGTGTGTGTGTGTGTGTGCGCGCGCGTGTGTGTGTGTGTGTGCGTGTGTGTGTGTGTGTGTGTGTGCGTGCGTGTGTATTATTATTATACGATTGAACGCCACGCATCCTCTTCCAAGTAAGTTTTATATATATATATATATATATATATATATATATATATATATATATATATATACATTTTAATCTTATATATACAAACAATTTATATATATTTAGACATATATAGTCCCGCATATACATGCTCATACACATAAGTATGTATGTATGTATGTATGTATGTATGTATGTATGTATTATGACAGCATATCTATACGCATGCACATACCTACACAGCAAGCATTACATTCAATCTTATGACAAAAATTTTAGCACTCCAAGCATTTGTTTAACTAACCGTAAAATTTGTATACCGCTGACTGTACATACATCTGTGGTGCTATTTCCTTGTGTTTCAATACAAATAACAGAATGGTATATTTAAGAAACGAACATATGAAGACAGTGTGAGTGTAATTTTTTTATTTGTCATACCATTACATTACAGTGCAGTGATTTGTGATTAGGAACTTTGCTTTGAAACATCGTGGTTTCTGTTCGATACACCTCGATCAACTATCCTCTGCCGTACCCTGGTTTGACCAAAGCTTTGTGTGACTGAGAAGACGGAAACTGAGGACATAGCCATCGAAGTGGCGGTTCTTGGTCTTTGGTGGTTTATTTAAACCATTTCCCGGTTAACATTTTGTCGACCAAGTTCATTTTGCGCCATATTTTCTTTTACACCAGAGGTTTAATTTTTTAAATAAATTATGTTTGTTTTTTTAAACATTTTTTTAATGAATGAATATTTTTAATGATATAAATATTCTAGTTCACTGTATTAACAAGCACATTGTTTATCGGCATGAATATCACCTTTGATTAC
The DNA here is from genome assembly GCF_046866305.1 of Octopus bimaculoides. Taxonomy (NCBI): domain Eukaryota; kingdom Metazoa; phylum Mollusca; class Cephalopoda; order Octopoda; family Octopodidae; genus Octopus; species Octopus bimaculoides. The sequence continues at coordinate 128,096,095 of NC_142928.1, forward strand.
CGCGGTACAGAAAGAGTATGCTAACAAAATTGGAAGCACGCCGGACAAAATGCTTCGCAGAATTTCTTCTGGCTTCACGGTCTGAGTTCAAATACCACTGAAGTCAACTTTACATTTCTATCTTTTGAACTACACTCTTTCCGCACAATTTCGGGTGTTAAGCTTGTAGAAGAAAGGATTATTTATTTATTTGATCTTGATATGCACTAGTGTACTCAGAACGGAGACAGTCAAGTCTAAATACTGCGATGTCAAAATAGTCCCCGTACCTCTACCTTTTCAGGCATCTATTTTAATCTAAATACTCATACACACACGAGCGTGCGATTAAGGACTTTGTTAATGTGCGTTTAGGGAAAATGGCAAAGTAAAATAGATTTGTAAAACTTGCGTGTCTTAACTTATTATCAGTTTATAAATAAACGGTTTCCTTCCGGCTTTAAAATTAGGTCTGCGCCTAACAAGCGAATTGCCATTCAAGAAATAAACAGTTTATTTTCATGACATACGCCTGCTGTGTATCCCATCGTTTTGAAAGTACCCAGAAAAAATAAGTGAACACATTACGTCTCACGATACCTTCTACAGCAATACCTCTTTCCAGATACAGGTCGTCAATGCGACACTTAAGTGTTTTCCTAATTTTAGCTTATAATATATATATATATATATATATATATATATATATATATATATACCGGAGTAAGCACATAAATGTGAAACGAGGTGGAAAAAAAGAGTACTCAAATACCAGAGGTAGAGTAATATGCTTTTATTGAAAAGCAGCAGAAATATCTCAAAACTGTTACTCAGAGTTTCGCGTTCCCGTTCGTACGACGAACGGGAACGTGAAACTCTGAGTAACAGTTTTTGTAATATTTCTGCTGCTTTTCAATAAAAGTAAATGTATATCCGCACACGTGTATATAATAGATGTATATATAAATTTGTGAGTGAATGTGTGTGTGTGTGTGTGTGTGTGTATGTGTAGTCATTTAGTCAGGGAACCAACATATAGAAATCATTTCGCATTTGTCTTGCTTCTATATGTTGGTTCCCTGACGATGAATATATGTGGAATTCCAGCAACCCTTACTTCTTTGGAGTATAGTGCACATATATTTTGAAACATATGTAGGAATTAAAGGAACTTTTATTTATATGCGTTTTGCTCCATATATATATATATATATATATATATATATATATATATATATATATATATATATATACATATATATATATACAAACATACAAATATAAATATATATATATACAACGAAAAATATACATACATGTGTGAGTGTGTGTACTTTTTAATTTTAGCACAAGTTCGTCAAGTTTTAGAGGAAGGGTAAGTTGATTATATTGACCCTAATACTTAACTGACACTTATTTTATCGATCCTGAAAAGATGAATACCAAATTCGACCTCGGTGAAATTTAAACTCAGAACGTAAAGCCAGAAGAAATGCCGTTAAACATTTTGACCGGCGTACATATGCATAGAAACATACATACATACATACATACATACATGCATGCATGCATACATACATACACACATACATACATACATACATACATACATACATACATACATGCAACTGCTACATCACATTACACTTCGAAGGTTACGCAGTTGCAACCCGAGAACTGGTGATTACTACGAAACACCTAATAGATAAAATAGAACTTGAACATGTAGATTATGTCACATTTCTGTGGCGAATATCACACTTGTGATTAGTAGATGCCCAAAAATGTCATCAAAGGATTACCTCCCCATGCGACACGACGTTATCGCTAAAACAATATACATCATTCGAAAAAGATATTTCAGTATACTGAAATATCTACAGAGAACCTCACCCACCCCGCCATTGAATACATACACAAAGAATAAATATCGGTAGAACATTTCCAACAAAACTTCTGTTGAGTGTAAATATGACAGGCCGGGCAAGAAAGAGTACATACCGTCATGAAGGTCAGCTGCCCTGTTAGTATGAATATCTCTTCGAAAATCAAGGAGAAAGAGGATAACTACAGACGACTGCTTCAAAACCTCCAGCTTTTATATCCAGATTATGCACGTTTATACCAATATTAATTGGTGTACTTGGTTTCGTGAATAAATGCCCATGTGACAATCTGGAGAACCTAGTTTTTAGAAAAAAAAAATCAATCAGTTAATTCGCATATTGTAAATACAATCATTAAACGGATCAGTAAAAATATGCAAAATTTTTCTCAAGTTTAAAATGTGATTTTTATTATTTTATTTTTTTTTTTTGCTGAAGAGAACCCTCATACATATTACACATAACATATGTACGTCATTATTTAGTTTATTTCAAGATTTCTTGCCAATAGAGAAAGAATTGATTTCTAACATAGATCCAAGGTTCCTTCATTGGAATTTCAACATCAACAACAGGGTATGGAATGTATGTATGTATGAACGCTTTTCTTCGAGTTCTATTTATATTCTTCTTCAGAGAGTTCATGCCAGTCGCTGACAAAGAGACAAGGCTTTTTGAGTTAAGAGAGATCCTGATGTTTGACTTCGAAGTCGCTATCAATTCTATTTGTTTTTAAAGAATTTATATATATATATATATATATATATATATATATATATATATATATATATATATAACAAATTATATATAAGCATATGCATGTATACCTACATCTACATGTATATATAGATGCATATTCGGGTACAGGACGTTAGAAAAATGAACGGGAGCGTAAAAACAAAACGGACTTTGTTTACATACAACAGAACGAACACATAGGAAAACAAACAAGCCACTTATGGAATTATTCCTTCATCAGCTGCCTCTATTCTAAAAGTAGGCGTTTCTAAGATATATACATATATATATATATATATATATATATATATATATATACATATATATATATATATATATATATATATATATATATATATATATATCATTAATGTACACTGTATTTGCCATTAAAACACGTAGCTGGTCAAGTTTTTTTTTTATAATGTGCCATGTCTTTAAGCAGCCTTCTGGCTCTGAGCACATGGAGATTGCTAAGCAGTCTTCTGAATCTGAACCTGGAGATTGCTTGGAGACACAAGGCACGTAATAGAAACCTACATACCTACGCGTTTTAATAGCAAGAAATCATTAGTAACGCTTATTTTTAATGCAGTGTACATTAAATATCTATCTCTCACTAGATGGAGTACTATTTTAACGGAACAGTAAACTATATATATATATATATATTATTTTGCTTAAAAGAGTTCCAACACTGTCTGTTTTTTATGTTTTATTTATATTCCTGCAGAACTAATGTGGGGTATAGAATATGGAATATACAATATATAATATAATATACAATATATAATATAAAATAAAATAAAAATGGATGGCACCATGAAATAAAGTATTGAATGTAGATGAAATATTGAGTGTTCAATATAAAGGATCAAATATATAAATATATAAATATAAATATATATATATAAAGGCGACTCGAGTTTCAGGGCTATTTCCCTTCGTCATGGCCGGTATGACAGTCTTTAATATATATATATATATATATATATATATATATACATATGCATATATGTGTGCGCGTCGTGCACGTGAGTGAGTGTATGCGCGTGCGCGTGCGTTTGTGTGTACATGCATAAATACATAAATACATACAGACAAACAGACAGGCAGATAGATAGAAATTAGATAGATAGATAGATAGATAGATAGATAGATAGATAGATAGATAGATAGATAGAAGCATGACATAAGCATTTGCAACTGAATTACAGAACTCAATATAAGAGGTATATTGTGTATATATTCAATATACAATTTTTCAAAATTTTTTTCAATCTCATTTTTTTTCAACTTTGCGGGGTCGATAAATTAAGTACCAGTTGTGTACTGGGATCGATGTAATTGACTGGCCCCTCCTCCCCTAAAATTTCAGGCCTTGTGCCAAATGTTGAAAGGATTATTATTATTATTATTATTATTATTATTATTATTATTATTATTATTATTATTATAGACGTCGCACAGTATACAATATCGTGAGCTTGTTGAATAAAGGTATTGTGTCTACCGGGGTTGGTACTGTTTGTCAAGTCACAACAAGGACCTCAGACAGACAGTACTTTACGCAATATGCGTGCAGTTCCAAGTAATGCCGACTTTTATAATACATCTAGATTGTAGGGTATCTCTAAAGTTTTTTTTTCAGATTGGGTGGTATTGAGCCCAATGCTCCGATGACAATAAGGATAACCTTTATGTTCGACTCTCATAGCTGCCACATCTTAGCGATCTCAATTCTCAGGTCTCCATATTTATCAACTTTTTCTATTTCGGGCGGCGAGCTGGCATAATCGTTAGCACGCCGGGCAAAATGCTTAGCGGTACTTCGTCCATCTTCACGTTTTGAGTTCAGATTCCTTCGAGGTCGACTTCGCCTTTCATCGTTTCGAAGTTGATGAACTGAGTACCAGCTAAATACTGCTTCCAAAATTTCAGGCTTTGTTCCTATTGAAGAAAGGGTTATTATTATTGATATTAATATTATTATTGTTATCATAATATTCGCATACACAAAATTTTCCCTACCTGTTAGTCAGTAAATTGTTCCTGTGTATATGGGCTTCTTTCTTTGTGTTAATACATTGAGAAAACTGATGCACCTGATTTTAATAAAAATCACTGGTTCATGTTTTCTTTAGAGAATTAGTTGGTCTTTCATTAAAACTATACTCTCTATTTGAAAACGCTATTTTAAGTATTTAATGAAGCCATATCCCCCAAAGGAACATAGAAATGCAACATTTAATTCAAATCAAATATAATTCTCCACTTTTGTTTTTCTCTTCTGACACCAAGAATTGTTTTTTATAAATTGGCATCTTTAATGATTCATCTTATAATAAAATCTACATCTTCTGGGACGTATTATGCGCTCAAAACTTGCGGAAAAAAATGTGTTAATTTTCTAATTGTAGCTTCAATACTATTACTTATTCTAAGTAGTAATAACCTTAGATATTGTTTTGATGCTTCAATAATTCACTGTTAAATGATTCCAGACCTACATTCAACCAGTGTTATATTAATAAAATTTAACTTTTAAGATGAAATTATAACAAATGTGACATACTACTTGTGTCTGCCGCCAAAATTATATCAAATCACAAGGTTGATTTTACATTCTCGTCAGTGCAATACCCATAGCGTCTTCAAATTCCCCAGTTTGGTAGTACTGTTGTGATTGAAGTACAACTTGAATTTTTGCAAAATGATACATACATATACGGGAAATTCTCATCAGGAAGCTGTTTTCAAGGGTGCAATTTGTTCTGAGAACAAAAGATAGAGAGAACGGTTTAGAATGGGTTGGGACATAGTAGAGACGATGAAAAGAATCTGCACTGGGATATTATACAGCTAGAGAAGAAAAATGTAGTTGAAAGTGTAAATAAAGCATGTTGCCGTATACTTATATTAAAGTCAAAGAACACACTTGTCGCCTTGACTAAAAAAAGAATTCAGTTAAATATGATATTATATCAAATATTTCCCTCGACTTTGGAATGCGTAAGAGATTAGTTTTGCTACAACGTTATTCCGGGTTTGAAACCAAGTGTGGCACTTTGTGCCTTGCAAATTACTATTGTGAGTGAAATTTGGTGGACCTAAAATGTGTTCAAGTGCATCATATGTATGTTTTTTTTTATCTAATGGGTAGAAAAGGTCGCTGAAGGGGTCACAAATGTGTGACGAAAGATTTCCAGACAACGGAAAATTAAGAACAATAATAAATGAATGAAGAACGAATACATAGTGTTTGTGTTTATTTGGCAAAAAATTACCATCCCGAAATATAACAATATCTGTTTCAACACACGGTTTCACATCAGGAATCTTGCATCACAAATTCATAAACATATATTCACATACACATGTATGTGTGTTTGTTCGTGTGTGTGCGTGTGCGCGTACATACACATATGTGTACGTACGTACATGTTGGCTTTGTGCCTAAATTCGAGACAATTCTGTAAATAAACGTGTAGAAGTGTGTTGTTGAATGTAAATATATGTGCTTATGAATGTGTTTAAGTGTGATTGCGCTTACGGGTTTGCATCTGTGTCTTTGTGGGTATTTGCATGTGCTTTGTGCATGCAAGTGTAAGTATGCGTGTGTGTGTATGTAATGAAGCGTGGTGGTGTGTGTATGGCTCTTATAAGACAAACGCCTTTATGCGTTTGTCTGTATGTGTGTGATGTGATTTGTCGTTTATAGATATATAGGTGTGCAGATGTATGCGCATATGTGTGGATATATATAGCAAGAGGAGTACAAATCGGTTGCTAATTATATGGCTGAGTAGTCATAAGCTGGAAAGTAAGTTATAGTTTACATCGTAGTCGGGATCGAGAGAAATGTGGTGTAAGTAGATGGAAACGAATAGGATCCAAGAAGTATGGTCAGGTAAATGAAAGTGACGACCTGAGGGTTGTCGTTAAATATATACTTTAATATATCTCATCAGCACTCAGCACTCAGTTGGCCGCATAGTTGGCTTTCAATGAAATTGATGAGATTGTTGGTGGTGAAGGTGAACCGGTTTAGGATGCAGAAGGAAAAATTGATAGGGTGGTGGAGTTGAGGATAAATGGACAAGAAAACCTGGAGTAAATAAAGGATCCAAAAAGAACGTGTGAAGCGGGGAAGAGTTGAGAACCATCAACTGCCTTCTGTTTGCTCTCACCTGCTATTCCACCACGTTATCTATCCTGCGCATCATTCTGTGGTACTTCCGACTCCTCCAATCAAAGCTCCCCAATTCCCACCTCTTCCTCGAAAACCCTTCCTTCTTTAAACATTCCATAACCTGCAAGACATGATAGGAATTGTAAGGCTCAGTGTTAGAAAAAAACTTTACATCAACAGAAATTATGTAGTGTTGTCAGATTTTTCCATTCATATTTGTAATTAATGTATTTTAGTGCTGTTGAAGAAGACTAGGTTAAACTAATACTGGGATTTTGAAAACATTCTTGTTTTAGTTATATGTTCTTCCTGGTCCAACACAAGTATTTCTTCAATCGTATCAAAACAACTTTTATGTTTTCAGTACTGACTAAAGCATAGCCGTGTGCCAATCTGAGAAATCAATATTAACCGAAGCAAAATAAACAGATGAAAGAGAAGGGAAAATTAATGTAGCCAAGATGTAACCTAGAATCTAAATGAATCAATTAATGTAATTAAACTGTAAAACTGCTGTTGTGGAAATTTTACAAAATAGTTCTTAGATACAAGAATTACATAATCTAGAGGAACCTACATCCAAAGACTTCTATAAATATTATATTGTGTCCAGTTCAGTCACGCTATATCCATCCCACAAAATGCATGGAAAAACACTTGATTTATAGTTTTACTCATGCATCAAAAATTTTATTTCTCCAAGTCATCGTCTCATGATATAATGTTAGAACAGTAAAATATTGTGAGATTTTGCTCTTTAGCACACTACTCAAACTTACTGTCCTGTTCTGCAAAGACCGGGATATATCAAGGTAAGCTTTAGTGATGATGGAATATTATTTTTCAATCCTTTTACCATACACATTTGTGTCGATATTTGAGCAATACTGTTTGTAGGAGGGAATAGTAATCAAAACAATAGAAAGTATTTGTTAAGGTACAACTGTGAGAATTTTTTAAAGCAGAACTGTGATGTAGTTAGGTCGGTATGATGGAATCATTCTGATCATGAAATATTAATATAATGGAATTATTTATAATATGAAATAATCTTATATTCATTCGTTTACAGACTCGATTGAACAAGTTTGACTGATGATAATAACTAACTTAAGCACAGGACTATACTCGTTCAATAGGACTGTCGAGTGAAGCACCTTGTCACTTCCCTCTTGCACAGAGTATCTAAACTAAATCATACAGTTGTACTCTTTTTTATAGTCAATGCAATTTTTGTAATTTTACAATAAAAATAGCCCTTTAAAACATGTACAAACCATTAACATTACCGTTTACCTAAAGTGTCAACATATTAAAATTTCTATCAATAAAGATAATTTATCAAGAAATCTTGTTTCTAAACTTTGGTGACTGATTAACTCTTTGCCTACCATGGGAGTCACCGGTGACTCCCCACGCAATATTCTTAATATGGTGCAAAATGGCCTTGGTAAACAGAGTGTTAGTAAAATATAGTGGATACTTAATCAACTATTTTCCTTAACAAATAAGTCAAGTATAAATGAAAGAATACCCAGTAAGCATTCTACAGTGGAATAATGTGTCAATATGATAAACGTAGTATTAGAATCACGATCCTAGTGTGCACAGTTCACGACGAGGTTTTAATTGTTAGTCGAAACAATTTTCAAACGCTGTTAGTACTCTTAAATAAATCACGGGAGTCACAGTTAGTTCCCTTTCAGTTAAACATAGAAGAAATCGTTCCCAAACCAAGAGAGCGACAGAGATTAGTCGTGATGTTAAAACTTCACAGCGCAGCTAGTTTATGACTTCTTCAAGTATTTAGGCATTTGTCATGAATCTCTATTCTTTACAAATAAGCTTGCAAATATTGATTTAAATATTGCATTTTTCATAATGTAATCTAGCAAAAACGGTAATGTTAAGGGAAGGAAGCAGCAAATAAAGTTATTCGTTTTGAGTTTTCATAAATGATGTCTCAGTTTGGTAGAAATGGCAAAGCTTTCGACCAAATACATACATACCCTTATACATATATATACATACACACTCAAACATATATATATGTATGTATATACACACATACATATATATGTATATATCTGAATATATATATATATATATATATATATATATATATATATATATATATATATATATATATATATATATATATATATATATATATATATATGTATATATATATGTTTGGGTATGTATGTGCATATATATGTGTATGTATATATATATGTGAATACATTATATATATATATATATATATGTGCGTGTGTGTGTGTGTGTGTGTGTGTGTGTGTGTGTGTGTGTGTGTGTGTGCGTGTGTGTATGTGTGTGTGTGTATACACACATATAGATATTAAAGTACAAATTTATAGAGACGAAGACAGGTGTAGGAATAACAAGCAAGTGTATTAGTTTGACGCTCGGCAAAAATGGAAAAGTCTTTTATGTTTCGAGGCTACGCTCTTCGACAGAAAGGAATAAGAGGAAATGAATAGAGAATGAAAAAAAAAACTGTTGAGTTCAAAGGTCCAGCATGGTGAAGGATTGGAAAAAAATTGATTGAAAGGGAGATAGTAATAAAGAGATGCTGAAAGAAAGGGAGATAATTCATGGTAATCCCAACAAGAAGAGGTGTGCAAGCGTTTGTATATGTGACAGTGGTGTGTGTTGGTGTGTAAGTGTGTATGTATGAATGGAGGCGAGTGAGCTTGACGTGTGTGTGCATGTGTAACGTGTGTGTTGTGTGTAACAGTTAATGTGTATTTTTCCATGTGGTGTGTGCACACGTGTGTGTGTCACTGTGACCAAATAGTGTTCATATGTATAGTGTATGTATTTGGGCAAAAGTTATCTTTGTCTATGTGTGTTGCGTGTGTTTATGCTTGTTGTGTGTGTATGTATGTATGTGTATATATCATCTGTGCTAAGGTATTATGTGCTTGTGTGGGTATGAAAGTATATATTGTCTGTGTTTAGGTATTGTGGGCTTGTGTGCGTGTGAGAGTGTGCACTGAGTTAAACGGTGTGTGCGGTTGCTCATATAGTGGTATGTGTGGTGACACTATAGAAGATTGTGTGTGTGTGGATGATGGACTGTTGTGTCAGATGAAGAAAGGAAGTGAGTTGAGCCTATGTGGCGCAAAGGAACGAAGAGAGAAGATTAATTTCTGCTCACGGTGAAGGCAGGAGTCCGGGTGGCCCCTGTGCAGAGACAGTCCGAACACAGACAGATGTTGTATCGAATGACCGGTAGAGCGGAAATGGCGCGAGATCGGGATGTCATTGCCGAGTCTGATATCCCGGAAGTGCTCCGCGAATCGATCAGGCAAGCGGCGTCCCGTTTGACCAATGTATAGGAAAGGACAGAGAGAGCAGAAGATGCAGTAAATGGCATTACAAGAGGTGCAGGTAAAGGAGTCGGTGACGTGATAGGGACGGTGATGGATGCCCGTGTGGATGGTGGTGTTGGAGAGGTATGGGCAGGTGCGACAGCGTAAGCGGGAGCAGAGGAAGGAGCCAGGTTGTGAGGCGGGGGTAGGGGAGAAACTATGGACCAGGAGATCGCGCGAGTTATGGGCTCGTTTGAAGGAGAGAAGGGGTAGCTTAGGGAAGATATGCGAGGTGGAGGGGATCGGATTGGAGTCGCCGGAAGTCTCGGAGAATGGCGCATTGGAAGGGTAGGTTGGAGGGTTGGTAGGTGAGGAAAAACGGGAGACGGATAAGGGTGGAGCGGGTACGAGGAGAAAGAGCAGAGGCACGGTCCGCAGATCTTGCCCGGGCAAGGGAGTGTGGATAATGGTGAGTGCATATCCACATAGGATGAAGTGGTGAGCTATGAGTTGACACTGAGTCTCAAGGTCACGGTCATCACTACAGAGCCTGCATAGATGGAGGAATTGGGAGTAGGAGATGGAGAGCTTGGTGTGTGTAGTGCAGGAGAAGAAGAAGTTAAGGTAGGAGTGTGCGTCAATGTGGTAAAACTTCCCTGCGAACGAGAAGCAGTTGAGAGAGAAAACAAGCTCAGCCAGACGAAGAAGTGTGGAAGTGTCAGGTTGAGGGTCAGGCCGAAGGTCTAGAAAGTGTTTAAGCGCAAGAAGTCTTTCGTTGTGTAGGATCACCGTATATAAACTTTTGATGTCAAGAGGGAACAGAAGTTGAGAGGGGCCAGAAACAGACGGAGAGCATGGTTGGTGTCATGGATGTGGGAAGGGTGACGCACAAAGAGGGAAGATTCAGCAAGCTTGAGAGATGGTAATGGTGAACCGGTTCATTGTTACCATCTCTCGGATCACTGCTCTTTGTTCTTCTTCGATGTACATTGCTAGTGGAATGGCCATGCTTAGACTGTAAAACCAGAAAGAAACATGGCGTGATCAGGCTCCATCTTAGATCACGTGACCATAATAGTACCAACTATAAGCATACATGCGCAGAAGACAGTGTGACAATAATAAAGATATGTTATGGCGAAATGCAAATAATTTTTGACTTTCCCTCGTGTGTGTGTGTGTGTGTGTGTGTGTGTGTGTGTGTGTGTGTGTGTGTGTGTGTGTGTGTGTGTGTGTGTGTGTGTGTATCCCCTTTGTATTTTCCACCATTATGAAAATTTCGAGTTCTAAAGCGATTAACTTTAATTTTCATCTCTCCGGGATCGATAATTGAAATGCCATATATACCGTGCGATAGATTCAAACAATATCTCACGGTTTCAGTTAGCAAGAGAAATCATTAATTCTGGTTGTACAACGAGTGAAGTAGATTGGTGGTAACTTATCAGTGACTCACGTCATCTGCACTGATTCGTTTCCTAGTTCAGACATTTAATTTTACTGGGGGTTTTTTCTTTAACGTGATGATTATGAAGAGAAGCAGAACTTTTGATTGAAAAATTACGACGGACCCACTTCTTCGATCACGTTTATAGCTTTACGTTATAAATTAGATGCGGAACACTGAAAAATTAACGAAAACAATAATGTATAAAAGGACATTCTAGAAAAATTACCTCCCTTAAAATCAATTAAATACTCCGCATGAAGTCTGAACTCGATCTGGTTATGTGTGTGTGTATGTGTATATATTTGTGTACACACACACACTCACATATATACATATACATACATACACATACACACATATATATATACACATACATATATATATATATATTTGTGAATGTATGTATGTATACACGCAAGTGTGTGTACGTGTGTATATATATAAATATGTGACTGTGCCGGTCAGTTTTGTAGTCTAACAAAATTTGTGTTAATTAGCCAGTATTACTGCACATTTCACCATTAATCACAAATACCCATTTAGATATATAACTTTTAGATATTCGGAACTAGGTAGAGTAAATTTTGTGAATATATTAGCTTTAAATTAATTATATTGTAAAACCTTCTAGAATAATAACGATATCCCATTGATTCAGTTACAATTTTAAAATATTACAATTAATTCATTACAGAATATATTCTCTTCTTTTCTGGGTATTTACATAAATACCCGACTACGAAAATCCTGTTAAAATAGGTGCTGCATATTGTCAACGGTTTCTGTCTTTTAATAATTTCTAATACAGGTATAAGGCCAGGTATGTTGATAATGGCTAAGTACTTGATGGTGTTTTTTTTTCTTTTTTTTAATCGATGTCTGAACTAAGAATGAAAAGAGGCAGTAAAAATGTCGCATGTTATTTTTTCCGACTTTCTAATGCTTTTGACAGTGCTCTGGCTTAGCTGTATATTATTGATATACATAGAATTTATTGTTTGAAGCCTTATATCAGTACATTTATAAAACGATTGTAAGAATGAATGAGATTCTAATTCTCAAGTGTTAATAATGGCCAAAATCAAAGTCAGTGTTATCCAAGTGAACAAAAGTGTTCGTACTTCGAATCCTACTCTGTCGTCGACTTTCTATAGAGATAGATTGTATAGCGACGTAAGTTATGGGAAGAGTGCATAATTAGTGTTTTGTTATCTTGTTTTTCTAAGCTTAATTCCTCATTAAAGAAGAATGTAAAGGAAAAAGACGTCAGCGTATTCTTGAATTATATCATGGACGCGAAATTTTCAATGGAGCTTCAAAATCTCAAACTTCCAAGACCTTTATGTTATAGGACACCACTATTTAGCACTTGAGTGGAAATAAATTAATGAATGAAATCTCTGTTCCACTTATCTTTATGCTGTCTCTCAGCGTTACTAAAACAATGTTTTCGTTTCAGCTTTTAGATAGTTAATTTTCATTTCATTAAAGTCATTACTAACTTCCTACTCTCGAAAAACTCGAGAATATGCACTGCTTTTCTTTTTATCAAGATCTTGATATGGATGACATGACAACATAAATATAATGCAGTGTCACATTTGCAGGTTAGATTAGTCACAATTTTATCTCGCTTGTCTTCTTTCTGTAGTTTATTCTGCTGTGAATTGGTAAAGTAGTGAATCAATTAAGATAAACAACAGCTCTTATCTCAAACACAAGTTCTTCTTCATGTTAGAACCCGGCTTGGTCTGGCAATCCCACATTGCACATTAGTGCTGAGAATAATGATATCTCTTGAAGCAGGGTTATTCACCTCAATTACAAATCAGGATCAGATCAGACACGCACAAAAATTTGCAATCAAGAATATAGTGAAAGGATCTTGTAGAATCAGAGTATAATGTTAGTTTTATTTCATGGTTTAGTCGAAGAAAGAATGGCATACGCATGACTTTTACGTGGTCTCTAAGACTGGTGAGAGAAAGTGAGAAAAACTGGAGACCTGGCCTCAATAGTTGCAACAAATTATATTCCACAATTATACTCCATTATACTTCACTATGGGACCAGGTGGTGAAGTTAAATCGGGAGACGGTTTAAGAGCACAGAGAGTCTTATATTTCAGCAAAGAGGAGGATAAAGGGAATGTTATAAGGTTCGTGCATTTTCCCAAGAGCATTAGCAACGTAAGGGGTATATATTGCCTTCAGTTCACTGTCGCAGTTCAGTCATAAACTTAGACCGCTGTTAATAAACCACTTATTCGATATAATCAAGATACGTGGTTTAATTCTAGTTTATGAAGTAGAATGTTTGTTAAGTACCCTGGTAGTTATAGATGAGTGCTTGCTAAGTAATTTATTGTCCCCTTGAAGAGGATAAAATATTCAGATGATCTGCTATCAATTCCCTGTCTTGGAGCGATATGAAGTGTAATGAAGTTGTAAAACTTTTGCATTTGATTTTGTAATTCAAAACAATCTATAACGAAATTTTTCTCACTTTGACCATAGGACATAAATGTGTAAAGACATATAACCTCCTGAATAAACCTCGGTTATTACTAATGTTTATTAAATTAATCACTGACTGAAAAAAACCAAACTTGTAAATATTTGAACGCATAATGTCACGGGTGAGACTAAATTCCGTAAGCTGTTTAGACCATCACACTAAAAAGTATGTAATGAAAATCAAATTTCATCGCCTAATAGTCGTTTCACCGATATGGCTGTAAATCAATAAGGAAACACAAAGAGATAAAAAAAAAAAATTCAAACGAACTTAGACTAGTTGACGCTTTCTAGTTATTTGAATAGTAAGTCTAACCTATTATTAATTCAGAGTTATAAGTGAAGTCAAAAGAAACTAAGCCAACACTAAATGTATTTATTATATGGTGTGTAATGATCAGCGAAAGTCGACAGCTACATCTGTTAGATGTCACAGCAATACTGTTATTATACTTACAATGTCTCCGCCTACTTCGTTTAATCCTCCTTCACTTCTACTGTTCCCAAGTATTATGATTACACTTCTATTTCATTTTATTTTTATTTTTCGATGAAAATACTAATTGTATTTCTCTACTAATTCTAATACTTGATTAAATATATTCAAGATATTTCCAAATGAATATGCAGCCACTTGGATAACTAAATTCATAAACAAGTGTATAGGAAGTGAAAGGGGATAAGATAACCCAGACGTTTACTTTAGGTAGCCCTGAATTTCTATGAAGGAAATTTTTTTTGCAGAAACAAAGGTTTCAAACAAACAAAAATAAAACTGTAACTTTTCTTCCATTATGAAGCATAAAATAAGTGAAGAATAGAGTAGCTGACGTTACATTTATTCTATCATTTAAAATCGTTTCAACAACTTGTGGTGTGAAATCAAATATTATGCATAAATAATAATAATAATAATAATAATAATAATAATAATAATAATAATAATAATAATAATAATAATATTTTAATAATAATAATAATAATAATTGTTTTGTCTTGGTATAAAAGATGGGCTACAGCAAATATTCTGCTTAATACCACAGATTTGCTTGTGAGTTGTTTGACTATAACCAGTTGAGCATGTCCCTTGGTGGCTGACGATATGTGCATCTCTGATCACCAGCAGAAGTAGTGGAGGAGCATCATAGCCATGTGTTGATAGGGGTTCTTTGGGGTTTGAATGATTCACCTTTGGAAACATGGGTGTTTTGCTCAACATCCTTAAACAAACCTTATTCAGGGATCTTTTGAGCGGGATGGGCTACTTGACCTGAAGAAATTTCTAACTGGGCCCCACCTGCAAGGTCATGCGCTGTTTATCTTGATATGAGATCACCATGTCGCGCACATATGGTTGTGATGCATGTGCCTGGTGTACCCTTATCAGACGGGTAGTCATGATGGGTATATTGGGCTTTCACTTCAACTTTCTAAGACACCTCAACGCTTCTAAAAGCAAACTTCGTTTGTTTATTTACGTTTGTCGTAATTTAAATTTAACACATGAGAGCGTCTCATAAAGCGAGATTTATATATCTTAAATTTGCAGAGGAATTTGTAGTGGGTAGTTTAGCTTAATCGGTCAAAGCATCGTGACGCGTAATTATGGGGATGTGACTTTGTGTCCACAGCTAGCCACCTACACTTTTCTCTGCAAAATAGGGGTAGTTTATCCTGTTCAGGCTATATTATTAGCATTATTCTGCGACTGAGAATTTAAAATCACTTCTTTAACTTTCTAATACATCTCAACGCTTCTAAAAGCAAACTACGTTTGCTTATTTACGTTTGTCGTAATTTGAATTTAATAATAATAATAATGATCTCTGGGTGAGACTTGGATCCAACTTCTACGGATGCAAAGCAAAAGTCAAACATAAAATAATAATAATAATAATAATAATAATAATAATAATAATAATAATAATAATAATAATAATAATGTACATTGTTTTGTGTTGGTATAAAAAGATGGGCTACAGCAAATATTCTGCTTAATACCACAGATTTGCTTGTCAGTTGTTTGACCATAACCAGTTGAGCATGTCCCTTGGTGGCTGACAATATGTGCATCTCTGATCACAAGCAGAAGTAGTGGGGGAGCGTCATAGCCATGTGTTGAGAGGAATTCTTTGGGGTTTGAATAATTCACCTTTGGAAACATGGGTGTTTTACTCAACATCCTTAAACAAACCTTATTCAGGGACCTTTTGAGTGGGATGGGCTACTCAACCTGAAGAAAATTCTAACTGGGCCCCACCTGCGAGGTCATGCGCTGTTTATCTTGATATGATATCACCATGTCACGCACATATGGTTGTGATGCATGTGCCTGGTGTTCCCTTATCAGACGGTTAGCCATGATGGGTATACTGGGCTTCGTATATTTTACCCCAGTGTCACTTTGACGCTATGCAATGCTCTCTCACTCAATAATAATAATAATAATAATAATAATAATAATAATAATAATAATAATAATAATAATAATAATAATAATAATAATAATAATGATGATGATGATGATGATGATAATAATCAATAAAATTTATTTCTATTTTCAAAGTGAAATGATGTATTTTAACTGTGTATCATCTCTATCGCTCGCACAACATGTGTAAATACATTCGCCACACTGACAAAGTGTTGGACTTTATCTGACTAAGTAATACTCATTAAAAGTATTGGACTATATTCGAGTGATACTCATTAAAATTTATTTCTATTTTCAAAATGAAATGATGTATTTTAACTGTGTATCATCTCCATCACTCACACAACACGTGTAAATACGCTCGTCACATTACGGTCCAATCAACATCAGACCGTCTCCGTCCCCAACCACCATACACACACAAAAAAAATAGAAAAATAAATTAGATAATACCCGTTTTATTCAACCCAAGGATAACAAACGGGAAATACGTACTTTAAACTTGTTACACAAAAAGTACGAAAAACTACACCTGCAAAAGTATTTAGCACCAGAAATGAACGGACCGGTACCCTACGAAAGTGACGACCATCAAAATAAAGGACTGGATGTTATTCCTCATGTTCAGCAAATAAAATCAAAAATGTATACATGGACATGTGAGGAATATATTTCAGTCTTACACGCTTATTTTACAGCAGTGCTCTACCCACAGAACGAAAACACAACATATACATATAAAATTTGGAAGAATAACCTAGATAAAGATTTGGATACAGCAACGAACCCTAATAAACTAGCTAACATACAGAGACATACAGAGATATATTCTCAAAACAAAACAAAAAAATATCAGAAATAGAAATAGAACACTTGAAAGGAAAAATTCATCAGGAAAACGTAGATAGTAACCAAACAGCAAAGCACTAGAACTGTAAAATACAAAAACAGACGTAATATGTCCAACAAAAACGAAGTAAACAACGTAAGACAACAAACCCATACCGTAGGAATGTATAATGATGAACTAAATGCCAAATCTAAAACCTGGAAACAGTGAAGGTGAAACTAATGATTATGATATTCTAAAATTAGTATAATCAGAGAATTGAAAGCCACAGATCTCAATATGGACCACCGATTGTACCTTCCAAACATTTAAATTGATAATAAAACAATATCAATAATAAATAACATGAACCTGGCCGTTACAGAACTAATAGCCACAAAAACAAATGTCAATATGACCAGGTGAAATTATATAATATATGCAGCAGCATCTATGGCCACAAAAGAAGCTGGATATTCCCTAAAACCCATCCAAACAGGAGTATCACCACCCAAACAAACTCTGTGGATAAATAATATCCAGGAAAAAAAAATTGAAAATAAAAGAAAGGATCTGTCAATCCTTAATGAAACTAGTAGACAATTAACACTACTAAGCAATAAGAAGAGAAGAAAAATTTACGTAAAGACAAAATTACAGAAAAAGGTATACTTGAGATAAAAGAACAGCTAAAGCAAGATGTCTTCGCCAAAGCACAAAGAATCCTCTGGTATGAGAAACGCCAAAGCTTCTTTGAACAAAACAAACAGTCCACTCTAACTCCAAAAGATTCTACCAAGAACTTGGCAAAAATAAAATAGAGATCAATGTAGCACCAACAGCAGAAGAAGTGGAAGAAGTTTGGAAAGAAATATGAAGGAACAACCTTAGAAAAGATCTATCAAAACAACAAACACAGCACCTGAACAACTCTGGATTCCTATAACAACTGAAGAAGTCACCCAGGCACTGCAAAAACTAAGCAACTCGAATGGTACCCAGGTTCGACATGATCCCAACTTCTGGTTAAAATATCTAACAGAAATACATAAAACGCTGGCTAAGAAATTAAATGAAATACTAGCAAAGCCAGAGACAATGCCAGAATGGCTCACGGAAGGGAAAACCATCCTAATTCCCAAATCCTCTGAAACGGCAAGCCCACAAAATTACAGACCGATAACTTGTCTCCCTACAATTTACAAAGCCTTTACTGCAATAATATCGCAGAGACTGAGCCAACATCTGGAAGAAAACAATCTGTTTCCAGAAGAGCAGAAGAGATGCTGTAAAGATCAGCTGCTGATCAATAAAGCCATAACTGAAGACAGCCGCAGAAAGAAGACGGGTCTAAGTATGGCTTGAATCGATTATCGAAAAGTTTTTGATAGTATTCCCCACACATCGATCCTAGAAACACTAGCCATGAACAAGGTAGTACCAATAATCATAAAATATATAAAACATTCCATGAATAAATGGCAGACAGTGTCACAACTCCAGACGAAAGAGGAACTCATAGAAACCAAAGCCATCCCCATTAGAAGAGAAATGTTCCAGAGAGATACGCTCTCTTCACTCCTTTTCTGCTAGGTACTGACACTTTTAGGTGACATGTTAAACAGAACTGGATGGCAATGTTTCTCTAAAAGAAACGGAGAAACTTTCAAAATACAAAGATCTGGAAAAAGAGGTAACTCGAATGAGGAGCCTAAAAACAGAAATAATTACTATTATAGTAGGCGCATTAGGTATGATAATTAAAAACATTCAGACAAATACATAACAAAAACACCAGGACTTACAATTATATATAACATACAGAAAATAGTACTACTGGGAACACAGCAATACAGCACATATCCTACGAAATCCACTTTCAATACAGTGAAAATAAGAACACCACAATAAACCACAGCACATACCCAAGACACAAAGCTTATAATGTGCGGAAAGAGACCCTGTGAGACTTCTGACAGCAGAATGCTGTCCGTTCTCACAGAATCTACCAGAGTAAACAAGATCGAGCGCTATGATAAGTAAAACAATAATAATAATTAGTTTGCTCGGTTATGGCTAAATAACTCTGGAGGCCATTATGTAATATGCATTATATAATGGACATGACTATATCATTGTTCTCATCCATGTCTTCAAACGAGATATTTGATTCGCCAGCACACGTTGTTGAAACGATTGTAAACCATGGAATAAATGTAATACCAGCTACTCCATTCTTCATTTACATCTCAGAGAAATAGCGATGCTAACACAATTTGCATGTAAAATAAATTGCATTAGTTATTTTGTCTCCACCTCGAGAGTTGGTAGAAACTTGAGAAGTTGTTATTTTTAGACCAAATGTTACAGTAACATTACATATTATTTCGTACTATATTGTACTCTGAATAAACATAAATATGCGAGTATGTGTGTGGATATGTATGTGTAGGTATGTCGAGTGCTAAATGATGCAGTGTGGTAAATGTCTTTGTCAGTCTGTCATTCGTATGACTGTGCCTACCTGCAATCCAGTTTACCACGCATCATTTCCAGTAAATGAAAATTTCAAGGCTTATACTTTATTCCTCATCTTTGTTGCTAACAAAAGAATCATATGAATATTATTATCACTAAACTTTTGAGCAGAGCGAAAATTTCAGTTACTGTAAAGATAATACAAAGTATGGGCGGATTATAGCTAAAGCAGACAAGTCAATTAAATTTGCGAGCTTTATTATCTATCTTTATCATAGTCTGTTTAATCATTTCATCTAAATAGCTTGGGTATCGTGATGGTGTTAGGTTTTCAGAAATAGTATCATCAGAAGTGGCATTATATTTTTGCTTTTGATTGTTGAACAGTGCTGTAAATTATTAAACAATGAAGTTAGCAAATGAATTTAATCCTTTAAAATGTATCCTCCCTTGTAGTTTTGTAGACGGCAACTTATGGCTAGATTTACACACTGAATTTGTAAAGGTTTGGTGTGTCCTGTCTTTAATTTAAAAACTAATAGGTTTGCTTTTATTTACGTCTGTCTATCTATCTATCTATCTATCTATATACATATATATGTGTGTGTGTGTATGTGTAAGTATATGCATATATATATATATATATAGAGAGAGAGAGAGAGAGAGAGAGAGAGAGACAGACAGACAGACAGACAGACAGACAGACAGACACACACACACACACACACGCACACACACACACACGCACACACGCACACACACACACGCACACACACACACACACACACACACACACACACACACACATATATATATATATATATATTATGCATATGTTGTTGCTTTATTACAAACGAATGAGAACTGTCTGCTCCTCAGATATTGAAATTGAAGCAAAAAGTTTATCTCGTGACATGACTTCCACGCCACTTCAATCTTGAGTTTTAAACACATGAGGCAAGATAAAGTCTTCGCTGCAGTTTCTGTAAAAAAAAAGTATGTGTATACAGGTGCGTGTGTGTGTGTGTGTGTGTGTGTGTGTGTGTGTGTGTGTGTGTGTGTGTGTGTGTGTGTGTGTGTGTGTGTGTGTGTGTGTGTAGGTGCGTGGCTTAGTAGTTAGTTATAAAATTGTGACTGCGATTCCTGCACCGGGCGATGCGTCGTGTTTTGACCAAATCACTTTCAGTTTACGTTCATTTATTTTCTTTATTGTTCAATAATTCACTGCACTGTTCTACAGTCAAAAGCGAAAATATAATGCCACCTCTGATGATAGTGTTCCTGAAAACCTGACAAAATAATGATGCTGAGCCATTTCACATTTCTCCAGTCCACTCAGCTAACAAAAAATGTGTACTCCTGCGACCAACCGTCCAGGGGAAGAATATCTACGCCACAGAATCCGGAAATCTATCCGTATTAGAAAGACATTTGATCCTATTTTGATATATATGTGTGCGGGAATGCGTGTGTATGTGTGTGCGCTTGTGCGTGCTCTTGTGCGTCTGTACGTGCGCGCGCGCGTGTGTGTATGGATGTACGTATGTATGAGTGACACCGGGTTACAAATACACGAAGCCCAATATACCCATCATAACTACCCGTCCGATAAGTACATCACAATAATATATGCACGACATGGTGACCTCATATCAAGATAAACAGCGCATAACCTTGCAGGTGGGGCCCAGCTAGAATTTTCTCCAGGTCGAGTAGCCCATTTCACTCAAAAGGTTTCTGAATAAAGTTTGTTTAAGGATGATGAACGAAACATCAATGTTCCGGAGGTATATTATTCAAACTACAAAGAATTCTTCTCAGCACATGGCTATAATACTCCTCCACTACTCCTGCTGGTGATCGGAGATGCACATATCGTCAGCCGCCAAGAAACATACATACTCAACAGATTATGGTCAAGCAACTGGCTGGCAAATTTGTGGTACTGAGCAGGATATTTACTGTGACCCATCTTTTTTATATATTTATGTATGTATGTTTGTATGTATGTACGTCTGTATGTATGTATTAAGTATATACATGTGTATACATATATAAATGTATGTCTAAGTGTGTATACATACATACATACATACATACATACATATATACATACATATGTGTGTGTGTATACGCGCATGCGTGTGCATATACCTTTTCTTCCCAGTTATATAAAAAGGGGCTTCGACGATGTTGGCTTGCACTTTGTATAGTGCATTTCTCTCAGTTCACCTTCAACTCTACTATGCCAGGTGTTCTCTGGCCCTCTAGGTATTCACTTTCCATCGCCCTCGTTTAAAATCATTAAATGTTATGATGCATTTCAAATATAAAATGAAGTTACGTTATTATAGTCTCTTCTTTCTTTTTTTCTTTGATAAAATTATGCGAAAATGAAATAATATCGGAATCAAACTAGTAATGAGCAATAAGTTAAGTTTCGGGCGTATTAAATTTGCGAGATTGTTCCCATCGTAAATGAATTTAGTTCCCCTGAGCATAGCGGAAATTTCAATCACTGGAAAGATAATATGAAACTTGAGGAGATATATGCTACTGCACATTTCATGACAACCATTATAAGATAAATTAACCTATAACGATTTATTTTAGTACCTTTAGATAAAGTAATACGCTTCCTTGAAACAAATTCCACCAGCTGCTAACAAGGATAATGAAATATTATGGTCCGATAATTATAAATTATAATCTAAAAATATCTCATCATTACTTTTAAATATCCTGCAAAAGATGTTTATTTAATTAAAAATCACAAATAAGATCTGGCACTCCGTCGGTTACGACGACGTGAGGTCCAGTTGATCCCCTCAATAGAACAGCCTGCTTGTGAAATTATTGTGGCTGAGTACTCCACAAACAAGCGCACTCTTAATGTGACACAGAATGTGGCAAGGTTGGCCTTTGAAATACAGGTACTACTCACTTTTGTCAGTTGAGTGGACTAGAGCAATGTGAAATAAAACGTCTTACTCAAGGTCACATTGCGCTGCCGGGAATCGAACTCACGATCCAAATACCCTAACCATTAAGCCACGCGCCTTCACTAAAGATCACAGACAGAAACTATCTAAAACATAAAGAAATAAGAAAAATAAATATTGCATCCAATTTCTCTGTGAAATAATTGCTTAGAATATTCTGGATACTGTTATAATCAACTGACAGAGTTTGCGTATATATATGGAAAATGCAGTAAATTCCACATGTTTCCATTTACCTAGTTATAGGGAATATATAACAGATCCCATAGAATTTTTCACCTGTGATATATTACACCGTACAGATGAAACAAGGGAGGCAGCAGTATTAGCAAAGATATCATTATCAGATACTCTGCAATTTGGTGCCAATGAAGGGCAATGGAAAATACAGATTAACACACACACATACACGCGCACGCACACACACGTATGTATTTATATATGTATGCGTATTTCTCTCTCTCTCTCTCTCTCTCTCTCTCTCTCTCTCTCCATATACATATACATACATACATACATACATACATACATACATACATAATGCATACCTACCTACCTACCTACATACCTACATACATACATACATACATACATACACACATATACATATTCCAAGGAGACAACCTCTCTGTGATGTTGTTTATACTTTCTGTAAATCCCTTGTCATTCATGTTAAGAAAGTCTGGAGGATATTTCATTGATTCACAAGGAAACAGAAATACCAAACTTACACACTGTTTCTTTGTGGATGACTTAAAACTTTATGCAAAGAATATGCATGAGATGAAAAAGAGCCATTCTCAAATGATGTAGGGTAGGTGTTTGGTCTGGATAAATGTTGTTATATTGTTGTGAAAAGGGGGAAAACTATAAACCAGACTAGTAACATCTCCATCAATGATTTGATTGCTTCCTCTATATTTGACGAGGAATGTTACAGGTATCTAGGGATGGATGAAAACATATCTTACAATTGCACCTGTAACAAAACACGTGTCACTAAAGAATATTACAGCCGAGTACAGAAAATTTGGACCTCAGAACTCTCTGTATTCAATAAAGCAGTGGCCCACAATCTGTTTGCTGTACTAGTACTCATACCAACATTTGAGCTGCTTGATTGGACGTTTGATGAGATCCGAGCCGTTGATGTGAAAACCCGAAAAATACTAACAAGCACACATAATTTCTACATAAATAGTGACGTAGAACTAAAAGAAGGCGGCAGAAGCTTAACATCGATCCAAAATGCCTCTGAATATCGTATCATATCCCTTCGGCAACATCTTTTAACCAAATGTCAAAGTGCACCCCTTGACCAAATTTGCATCCATGAGGCTGATAACATCATAAGACTTGGAAGGCAGCTCCTTGAGCAACATTCCTTGTTTGATAACCTAGAACACATGCCCAAAGAAGTCGCACGACTCTACAGCAACGTATCATCAGATGAAAGGATGAGCCTATATAAGCAGAAGACTATGCATGGATATGTTAGTAGAAAGCTCTGAGATGATAGTAACATTGATCATCAAAGCAGTTTATCATGGACCAATAGCCGGATTACTACCTCCCACTTTGAAGGGTATGCGCTTGCAATCCAGGAACAGGAAATATCAACCAAGTACCTGATATACTAAAAACATAGATTCGCAGGAAAAGCAGTAAAATGTGACAACCGATGCAGACTTGTGGAGTTCACACTGAAGATATCACCCACGTCATAAGCAGTTGTTCGAAAATGCCATCACGGTATTACCTACCGATGAGACATGATGTGGTAGCTAGGATACTCTATAATGAAATCCGTCGGAAGAATAATCCCTAGGACAAAGAAATAAGAAGCCACAATATGGTAGAAGCCATAGCCACTCATATTAAAAAAGAATACTGGTGGAATGTCCCAGTGAAGACCTCAATAAAATGTAAGCACAACAGACCTGATACAATGATTTGGGATAGAGGAGAGAAACTGCCCACGGTTGTGAAAATTAGCTGCCCAGCGGATGTTAACGTAAAGCTGAAGATCAATGAAAAAAAGAACACTTACACTGAACTATTGAGAAATCTTCAGTTACTGTATTAAGATTACAAGTTCAGGTTTATACCTGTAATTATTGGGACACTGCGATATGTAACACGCTGCCTGAATACCAATCTTGAGGAATTAGGCTTCTCGAAACCAGAAAGGAGAAAGCTAATTCGAAGACTGCTTGTCCAATCCATCACTGGAACTGTAAAAATCTGTAAAACTTTCCAGAAGTTTATCACTTAAATATATATGAGCATATCTAGATGCATGAGAATACACATATAAAGCAAAATACACAAATTTGCACATATACATACATACAAACAAAAATAACCAGTTGTTGATGTTGAAATTTCAATGAATGAGCCTTGAATCTATGTTCGAAATCGACTCTCTCTATTGGTAAAAAATCATGAAATAAAACTGAACAATGACATGCATACATACATACATACATACAAAATACAAATACATGCATACATGCATACATACATACCTACATACACTCTCACATGACCTAGTGGCTAAGGTGTTGCACTATCGATTGCAACAGCGTGAGTTAGATTCCCGGACAGGGTGGCGCGTTGTGTTCTTGAGCAAAGCTCTTCATTTCACCTTGCTCTGAGATTACTTCGACATTTGATACCTGTCATACTTGTGCATATGTGTGGTTGTTCCGCAAGAATTTACAGTACCTTCAGTCGTCGTCTAACGACGGGAGAGTCGAATTAATGTGTGTGTATATATATATGTATATATATATATACATATATATATATATATATATATATATATATATATATATATATATATATATATATATATATATATATATATATATATATATATATGTATGTATATATATATATATATATGTATGTATGTATGTATGTATGTATGTATGTATGTATGCATGTATGTATGTATGTATGTATATACAGGGGTTGGACAAAATAATGGAAACACCTGGCATCATAGTATCATAATTTTGAAATATCTATAAAACTGTCCAAAAGCTTGTTTATTTTTATGTTTTTTTTTATTTAATATTAGTGTTGCTTAATAAGTTTTGCTATAATTGCTTTTTCTTTTTAGATATCATCAGAAAAAGGTAATTAAGATTCATTAAAATGACAGATCTATCGGACTTTCAAAGAGGTCAAATTCTTGGTGCTCGTATGGCAGGCGTTAGCGTAACGAAAACAGCCGAAATATTTGGTGTATCCAGAAGTACTGTCTCGAAAGTAATGACAGCCTTTAAGAAAGTGGGAAAAAACCTCCTCGTCGAAACAAAACTCCGGAAGAAAACCAAAACTTTAAGATAGGGACCGTCGGATTCTTACGCGAATTGTTTGAAAGTACAACTCCCAAAATTCCTGCAGAGCTTAATGACCACCTCGAGAACCCAGTTTCCACAAAAACTGTTCACCGGGAGCTGCACAAAGCCGGATTTAACGGGAGGGTTGCAATCAGAAAACCATTACTTTCAAAAACAAACGTTGCAAAGCATTTAGAGTGGAGTAAAAATACGTGTGTGTGTGTGTGTGTGTGTGTGTGTGTGTGTGTGTGTGTGTGTGTACATGTGTGTGTGTGTGTGTGTGTGTGTGTGTTAGACTATTAGACTATGTGTTTTTGTATATGCATATGTGTGTTTATATACTTCCCCACTTTCAGTAACAGAGGACATTCGCCATTTGTTTCTATATCTACCATCTCTAACGAGCACAACAATTAGATAATCGTCCAATTATCGAACATTCGAGACAAAACCGATTGGCAAGATCGGTGGTAATGGAACCATAATACTGTATACAGGCATCCTCCACGTTACGGCAACACAGGTTGCAGATAATATGACCATTAATTTCGGTGTACGGTCTGAAATTTTGCTCTTACGGAGACTCGTATTGCGTAGCTTTTAAGTGTTGACAGTTTAAAACTACACTTCCTTAGCTCAATAGTCACCTGCGTTTTAGTTAAGATCAAAGTATGTATTTGACGACTTGAAAAACTATCATCTCCTCACACACATACATGCACACACATACACACATGTATATATAACGTGAGTATCTATCTCTTACTCTCTCTCTTTCTCTCTCTCTCTCTCTCTCTATATATATATATGTATATATAAATTCAATAATAGGACGAATTCTTTTACAAGAATTTATCAAGTAGCTAGCGTGAAAAAAACCACATAAAGGAAAGATCCATCATTTATTCCCGAAATATATATTTATATTTATATAAGGGCATTACTATACAATAATGCCTCACGATGGTTGTGTCTGACCTTAGAGTCCTTCATAGCGTGAGACATTATTGTATAGTAATGCCCTTATATATATATATATATATATATATATATATATATATATATATATATATATATATATATATATATATATATGTATATATATATATATATAAATGGATGTGTGTATTTTCCCCTTGTTTACAATTAACACGGAAAAAATAAATAAACAGTTATCAGGCCAGTAAAACATCACACAGATAATAAGAACGTAACACCCTGTTTGTAAAGTTAGAAACTCCGGATTGATGTGAAATATTTTGTATAATATATATAAATAAATAAATGGAGTTAAACGCAGGTATTATTCAAATTCTTTTACTTACGACATATGTTTCGAAGACAACATTGGTATTATTCCAAAAGGAATAAAATGGTGTAAACCAATGTAATCTTCTCATCAGAGAAAGAAAGAAAGAAAGAAAGAAAGAAAGAAAGAAAGAAAGAAACCAAAATCATCAATAAGTCATTTTAGCAGAATGTGATGAATGTGTATAATGATGAATGGAAATCTATTAAGTTTTTTTTTTTTTAACTGTTAGTAGATATAACGTCAAAGGTGGCCTATAGAAAGAGAAGGGGTAAAAGAAAATAATAAGCATAAAACTAATAAAGGAGAAATATAGAGTGATATGTGAATTAAAATAAAAGCTTAAAGGCTTGGAAATAGATATATCTAGTGGAAGTGAAATGTAAGAAGAAAATCAGTGTTCAAATTATATAAAATGGTAGAAATCACTTATATGAAAATAGAATATATCAAAATAGAATATAAAGGAATTCACTATTACAGAATTGGCAGAATTCTTTGCCTTTATCGTATGGGAATGAAATAGAGAGAATGATAATAAACAATTTAATTTAGACTGGTTCATATCCGCCGATAAATATGATTGTATATGATTGTAATTCAAGAAAGAGCCAAATGTTTATTTGACGATTTACCAAAAAATGAAGGTGAAAATTTTAATGAAAATCCCTTTTTGGCTAGTAAAGGGTGGTTTGAACATACTATTACGATTCATATTAATTCCATAATATATTCCTCTTGAAATGTTCTTTTTTTTTTGTTTTCATGTATCTGTATTGTACGGCGTGTTTAGAAATAGTTATTTTCATGTATAAAGGTGATCGTGTTACTTGTTCTCTGTTGTTTTCTTGTGCTTCATTTTTGGTTTTCAAAAATGTCCATGGGAACGCAATCTCACTTGATAATATGAAAATCAATTGGAAAAGTAATCTCACATTACGGAATTTCGCGTTACGGTCAAATTTTCATGAATCGGTTACTTCCGTAAAGCGAGGGATTCCTGCACTTTGATTAATATATATGTGGGGCATATATATTAATCAAAGTACTATGGTGGATTAAAAACTCATCGGAAAAGGGTGAAAATGTTAAGCAGCAATAAGTAAAGAATAGAAAGACAGCAATGAAAGCTAAAAGTTCATGCACACAGTACACAAAATAAACAAATACACACACACTTGTGTAATATATATATGCATGTATGTATACATGTGTATTTTGTGCTTGTAACAAAACATGAAAATGCTCGATACAACCTTGCATCTGAAGTGAGCGGAATCTGACATGTTTATTCATATGTAAGGTAAACAAGGTTACATATGCGGTTTTCGTTGAATCGGTCATTAGGTCAGTTATACACTTAAACACATTGAAACTAGATGACTGCTAGTGATGTAAATTGAGTTCACAAATTCCCTCACGTGGTCGTTAACACCAACTGCCATTATCACAGGCCTGTTTTGAAGTTCATGAGATGTACTCATGCCATTTCTTCTGAATCCGCCCTTGCATTCAATCGACAAAATAGCTAATAGATTATCTGGGGTTAAGGTAACCCTTTAACATTCAGATTACTCTGTCGAATGTACGCATTATTCTGAATGAAGCATACATCATCTCGTAGCTTTGAGGTTTGGATGATGTGACTGCTTATTTTTAGAACTACGCCGTAGGGTAAGTGTGAGAGGCCGTATCTTGCCGGTTTGAACATATAACAGGCAAAATATTTGGGCCGGGGACATCCAATTTAATTATTAAGGATTTAAATTACAAAGTTTTTTCTTATTAATTAAATCATTTCTTCTCCAGCGAAGGGCTTTGAACGACAGGCAACGTATCATTCGATATAGTAAACTTGAACTGAGTAGCGACAGAAAGCGTGACTGTGTGTTTTGAAATCTAGCATTGCTTATCTTTTCAGTGGTCAGGATGTTGGGTTCATGATCGATTCTCGGATTGAGCGGTGAGTTCTTCAGCAAAAAAGGAAATTCATTTTACGTCGAACCAGTCCATTCAGCTGTAATTTCAGTACCGTGCAAACGCAGCCCTCACTTCTTTCTTTCTTTCTTTATTCATCTCTTTCTCTCTCTCTCTCTCTCTCTCTCTCTCTCTCTATCTCTCTCTCTCTCTCTCTCTCTCTCTCTCCCTCAATCTCCCTCACACACTCCCTGACTGTCACATCCTGGTTGCTCCGCTGAGGAAAATACAGGACGATCGAGGGTCTACCAAGTTTGCTCGCGACTACATAAGCACCGAAAACAATTACCAAAATCATGGTACATGGACAGCTCTGGCATAAGAGACACAAATATTATTTCTAGATAATAAAAATGTCATCGTTCTAAAGTATTATTTAGACTGAAACTGAACCAGTTTCTATATTTGCAAATTTATTTATTCATCTATTTCGTTTTAATTTTGCACATTTATTTATATAATTCAACATCCACCAGCTTCAGAATTTCTTGGCTCCGAAGCTAAAATTCCATGTAAATCAACTTAAACAGAATCAACTGAAGACTGTCAGCATCTTTTTTACTCAGAAAAAAATAAAAATGTTGTAAATTCACGTGACTATATTTATTTTAGATATTAATAAACTCGGGCAAATCTAGTATAGCTGGTCATATTATGTGTATGCGTATATATATATATATATATATATATATATATATATATATATATATATATATATATATATATATATATATATATATATATATATACATACATACATACATATATACATATATACATATATACATATATATATATATACATATATATATATATATATATATATATATATATATATATATATATATATATATATATATATACTTATATATACATATATATATATACCTATATATATATATATATATATATATATATATATACACCCATATAAATTTATACATATACATACGCACACGCATACATACATATATACATGCATACATACATAAATACATACATGCATACATACATATATGCATATATTTGTGTGTACGTGTGTGTGTATGTGTGTATGTGTGCGTTTGTGTGTTTGAGGAAGAGCAAAAGAGTGCTAGGAATCATGTGTGTACGTAGGACTGTATGTTTGTATAACTCTAAAACACCACGCAAAATGCCAAAATAACTATAAGCGAAAATATATCTGGTTTTAAAATTTGCTTCTTTTTCCTTTTCTTTAAGGCGTTTACGTTCTTATGCTTGTTATCTTTTGCAGTAACAGCAAAAACTTTTAGTGAAAGTACTATGTTAACAGCTTGGGTAACATTAAGAACAATTTTGTGATATCTGACGTTAGATAAGAGAAATTTCTTTCAATAATATTTTATCTGGCAAAGTGATGAGTTGATAGTAAATGAATTGGTGATAAATTGAAAAGAAGCGACTCATTTAGTACTTTTGTCGAAGACGATGATTGCTGCAATTGGAGATAAAATGTGTGAACAGCCAGTTTGTATAATACTAACTCTTGGCAAAAGCCCTGTTTCTTAATGTTTACTAATCGATGACAATTTCATACGAATGATACCAGTTCTGTGATATGACAAAGAGAGAAATGCTGATTTTCTGTCTGACACTCCAAGTTAAGTTATAACAGAAAAGTTATTTTAAAACAGTCGCTACGAATTACACATTGACGGTTGTCCACACTTTCCTCATTACAGCGTCATAGTTCGAGAAGATAGATTTTACAGATGTGGGCAGCGGTAACACTATATATTTTGATGCAGGTTTTCACTAGATTAGAGTGCTGAATTTGCATATTCCAATGTGTATTAGTTAAGGAGAAGCTGAGTCAAATATGATGACTTGCAACAGAAATACAGCAGAGATACTGAATCTTCAAGTGAAACCACAGCTCAATAGGGTAATGGGACTCACTCTAAAGATTATTTATATTCTGTTGTAAAAAGAAAAAGTGCCCAGGGGCACGAGTAGAAGTCGTCGATGACAGGCTGCTCTCATAGTTCCAGAAATGATTGCGCTTTTCAACATGAAAGTATTGTTTGTTTGTTTTTTAAGGTTTCTATTTCAGAATATTATATTTCGCATGAACAACATAGCAGTACTTGTTTCAGTAGTTAGATATACTCTCTCTTCATTTCTGTTACTGTTTACTTTTAGCATGATCATATATATCCTGAAAGGAGATTTGATGTTATATCGGTATTCAGTACATTCGCTATACAACATCACTCTCGGAGTTTTTCTCAAGGAGCCTTCTCTTAAATATTGATTTCAAATTTTGGAATAATGCCAGCAATTTGTGGGGAGGGAAGTAAGTTGATTACATTGATCCTAGTGCTCATCTGGTACTTATTTTATCGACCCCGAAAGGAAGAAAAACAAAGTCGACCTCGGCCGAATTTTAAACGGACGAAATGCCGCTAAGCATTTCGCCAGGCGTGCTAACGATTCTGCCAGCTCGCTGTCTTGACCTTCTTTTAAATATTGACATTTCCAAACAACACAAATTTGTGTATAGGTTTTGCTTTGTATCTTCATTTGTACTTCTTTATGGTAGACGTGGAGACTTTTAGGACTTGAGTTATTATACAGTGTTCCAAATGCCGCATGCATTCAACAGGCTTTGTTGTCGGTTTTTAAATTCATTTTGTTTCCAGTTTTGTTTGTTACTACAGAAGTTACAGCATTATTTACACTAATTTTCATTTTTTGTTTATGCTGTTTTTTTTTTGTATTATGTTTTTGCTTGAAGCCTTCTCCAACTTCGTTCATTTTCAAAGAATGCCAAATACTTACATTGTGAAGATCTAAAATTTTTGATTTTGTTGAAATAATCTCATGTAACTTTCTCTTTAACCTGTTTTAATGAATTTGTAATTTTTCTTTTTTCTCAACAGTATTTCATATTTATTACTTTCAAACACTTTTAGATATCTGTACTAATTTCCATTTTCAGAGTGATGATATGCTGCCTTTTGAAGTTCCATATATTTTCAGGTTATCTAAATAGAAAAAGTGGCGTTTTACATTTTATTCTTAGGTTGTACACACACATTTTACATTTAAGTGCAATAACGCAATAACCGAACAGGTGCAGAACACAATCAAAGGCCTTCTCATAGTCGCTTTACCACTCTTAGACCCTTATTGATCGTTACAAATATGACACTGCATGATCTTTATTTATCCTCTGTGTTGTTATTGCAGTCAAGGCCTTTGCAAGCAATTATACGTGTGAAGTTTTGGAGGATGGTTGTTTCATTAGCTTTGCGGATTAAATAGTTTTCCTTCATTTAGCCATTCAGGAGTTTTTACTGGTTCTTTCGGTAGCTCGTTAAATATCTTTATTCGCACTTTATGTACGCCAGTTAAATATTTCAATCAAAAGATTGAAATTTAATCGCTTCTTGTTGTCGTTCAGATGTCCATTTCTTCGTAACATCTGGGATACTTCATGAGGTAATATGGCCTCCAGCGAGTGTTCAGGTGTTAGTTGTTGGTTTGAACAGTCAATTCTTTGGTGTTGCTTCGATATCCATATTCCTCTGAATCATTCTACTCCTCGCGCTATGTGCATTATTTATTTATTTATTGTTCATTATTTATTTATTTATTGTTTACATAGCTCTCGTTAAAATCCTTTGAGATTGGAGTAGAGAATCATTGTCACTTATAATGATAACTCATTCTTTGTGATTTGGCGGGCAACTGTTTCAGACAGTTTTTTAAAATTTAGTTACTTCTTGTTATATTTCTATAGCATTTGTTTCTCTTAACATTTGAGTTGTGATTTTTTCCTTTATTGATTTCGTAAAGAAGCTGGAGTTCTTTTATTTTCTATCTTTCTAAGTATATTTGTCTACCATGCACTTTTCTTGGATTTGACATTACTATATGAATAGTTCTCAGGTAGGACACACATACCGTTGTAACTCTTGTGGCTGCTACGTATATTATTTGGTTTATCTTGGTGATATTGTCATTTGCATTTGCTCGACGCTGGCAAAGTTTTAATTTACTTAATTGACTTTGCTGTTTTAGTATTTTTACTCGTTTGTTTTATTTCTGGGAGAGGCTGTCTACAACCTATACGTATCGATTTTAATTCTTTAATTATTTACATATTAAGATTACTCAGATTTCCGTTGTTTCAATGACTTTTTTTTTTATCTTTCACGATTTTATTCATATGTTTGTATTCGTTGTTCTGAAATGAATTAGTTATTTGTTCTCTGTTCATGGTTTATATTCATAACGTTTTTCTTTTTTCCTTTTTTCTTTTGATGTTGTATATCTTGTTGTTTGGGTTTGTTTTACTACGTTGTTTTTAATTATTTTCAAGATTGTTCTTTCGTTAAAGTTTCCTATTTCTATATCAGATATTCTTATTAAGATTAAAAGTTACCCTAGACAGATATTTTATGGTAACCTCAAATTTTAAGTAGAGTGTAACTGTAAAATTTGTATGTAATATATTTGTTTCTGACGATGCGAAGTTTTGCGCACATTTTATGCATCAAATTGAACTTTCTTTTAACCGTGAGTTGAAGGATGTGATTTTCATTTACATTGTTTGTAATTATCTTGTATGGAAGATGGATTTTTCTCATGGGGATTAAATTTGTGTTTCGGCGATAAGTGTGAACGTTTCCAACGTATTATCTATATTAAGTAAAAAGCAACAATATTTCACTAAGTTAATACACAAATATCCTGCAACATTTCTGTTAACAGTCTTCGAATTTTAATTTCGTATTTTACTAGCCTAAATAGGTATTTGAGGGAGCGATATATTCTTGTTATTCTCGTCTCCATTGCTAATTTTTCTTAAACAATATTGTGGTCATATTTATCAGGAGTGCAAATGATACAAAGCTAATTGAGATACTTTGTGGATTTTGTTGCTTGAATCTAATTTCGGGTCACATCGCAGTCGATTTTATCTTCCGCGGCTGAAAAGATGCATTACACTAATATATGAGAGTCGATGCAATTGACTGTAACTCCCACTTCCACAAGGCAACTAGCAGGAAGAAATCGTATTTTGTTCTTTTGGGTGAACTTAGCTGCTTTAAATTGCTTTGTTTAGTAATCTCTGTTAACTGGTATATTCATATTATGGATCTTAATGTATATTTTTGTTACTTATTAGAGCCAATAAAAATAATAATTTAAATTATTAACATTGTTCGTACGATTTTTGACTCGTTATTCGTTCATTCTTATTATCCCCAAGAGACTAATACTGGATTTTTGTCATCGTCTTATTTTTTTTTTCTTTCAGTGTATATTCTTTACATGAAAATTGAAAAAAAAAGTGCCTTAGCATTACATCAAATTGTATAAAAGTAGTTGTAACCAAAACTTACCTATCTTATAATTTAGTATATACTACTCAGAAACATGACAGCAGATGGCTTTTGGTAGGAGTTGAATTCCTCAACCTCAGGCTGAATTCCACTGTTAGGTAGCAGACAAGCTGATATTTTAATTGATATTACTGTCATGACTTTACCTTTACGTCTGATTATTTATATTCATCCTTTCATAATTAATTTCATTAGCTATTAATATTATTTGTAGTAAAGGCTCAAAATTCGACTATGTTTAAACTAGCGCTAATTTATACTTCATCTGAATGGTTTTGTGCTTAAGTGAAAATCAATTTATATCCTATTTTGATCTTTAAATAACTCTGATATATTAGGTTTCCACTGAGATAGAATCAGAGCAGTAGAATGGGGTTGTGAGACACTATACACACTTTTCTCAATGACATGTGTGAAGTTAATTGGATTTTACTACAAATAGAAAATATCTGGAAGTAACAGCTCACCTGGAATTTATTAACATACTAATGTATATTTTATATTCATTATCTTCTTCGTAGTCGAAACAGTAACCGTTTTGAAATAGTTAGTTACGCCTATATACGTTCAGAAGTTAAACACAACAGTAGGTAAGTTAGTCTTACATCCTGTCAGGATAAATAAACAAAGTACCAGTAATGAACTGTTGTCATTTCAAACGACTTCACATCCGCCCAACAAATTTATGGTTTTGTACCAATACAAGAAATAATTAATATGTGATTTGTTGAGAACGATGGATGACAGAATCCGTAGAGTGTCGCACAAAATACCTTGTGCTAATTATATTCCTTTATGGGAATATAATTATTTCATGCTACTAAATAATAATAATATTTAAAGGATTGATGTTACTCCTCCAGAAATTAAAGATACAATAAGAAGAGTGCGTCTGTTATAGAATGATCAATATTTCGACATCTCGTGTGTCATCCACAAGTTCAAAATAAACACCTTAATCTACTTCATTTTAGTAATATTTAAAGGAAGACACGATAACAGCCGCACTCATCTTATTGTTCCTTTAATTTCTGGAGGAGTAACATCAACCCTTTAAATATTACCAAAATGAAGTAGATTGAGATGTTTATTTTGAACTTGTCACGAGATGTCGAAATACTGTTCATTCGATAACAGTTGCGGTCGTTGTTTCTTTAATTTTTGGGGGAGTAATATAAATCATTTAAATATCATCATCATCACCATTATTATTATTATGGAGTGAGAGAGCAGTGCATGCCATCAAAGTGACACTGGGGTAAAATATACGAAGCCCAGTATACCCATCATGACTACCTGTCTGATAAGGGTACACCAGGCACATGCATCACAACCATATGTGCGCGACATTGTGATCTCATATCAAGATAAACAGCGCATGACCTCGCAGGTGGGGCCCAGTTAGAAATTTCTTCAGGTCAAGTAGCCCATCCCGCTCAAAAGATCCCTGAATAAGGTTTGTTTAAGGATGTTGAGCAAAACACCCATGTTTCCAAAGGTGAATCATTCAAACCCCAAAGAATTCCTCTCAACACATGGCTATGATGCTCCCCCACTACTTGTGCTCATGATCAGAAATGCACATAACGTAAGCCACCAAGGGACATGCTCAACTGGTTAAGGTCAAACAACTGACAAGCAAATCTGTGGTATTAAGCAGAATATTTGCTGTAGCCCATCTTTTATACCAAGACAAAACAATATACATGATAACACTTCCAATCAA
The DNA here is from genome assembly GCF_046866305.1 of Octopus bimaculoides. NCBI lineage: Eukaryota > Metazoa > Mollusca > Cephalopoda > Octopoda > Octopodidae > Octopus > Octopus bimaculoides. The sequence continues at coordinate 128,132,671 of NC_142928.1, forward strand.
TTAAGATCAGAAGCCATGAGAGCCACTGCCTGGTACTGCATCCGGTTATTATTATTATTATTATTATTATTATTATTATTACTACTACTACTACTACTACTACTACTGCTACTACTATAATAATAATAATAATAATAATAATAATAATAATTATTATTATTATTATTATTATTATTATTATTTTTCAAACGCAATTTTTACCTAATTATACCTTATCTAACTAATGAGTATATTCACAACGTATATTCACAAGATGAATTATACGTTGGATGAAAGACTCTAAAATTACGCATGTATAGAGGACAAAACAGAGTCGTATTGTTGAAAACACTGTACATGATGTCCAGTAACATAATACCATGACGCAATGATACATGGTTAAGCTGATATTTGATGTAACCAAGGAATGTTAGTGTCTCTGTTAGATGATAATCTGTCGACATCTTCTATTGTTTCTATTGTTAAAGCATCAGAGACATATTTCATCGAAAAAATCGTTTTACGTTTTACTCAGCAGGAAACTGGAATTCATATTATATGAAATAGACAGCAATAAATTTGAAATACTGATTTACTTGGTATATTAAAATGTAATGAAACGGAACAGAATGCTCCAGTGATTTTACTATGCTGCGTATAATGTACAAAATCTCATACGGAGTTTCTTTTTAACCGACATATACAAAATGAAAGAAAAATTATTTCATGATTATAGCGTCATATTTGAGAAGATATTAAGGTGGATATTGCTGTAGTTTACATATTTTTCACACAAATGGATATTATATATATATATATATATATATATATATATATTAGTGTATGTATTTATATATACATACATATATACATACAGATATATAGAAAGGAGCGGAGAAAGGAAGGGCGAAGAGCGATAGATAGATAGATATGAAAATCGTGGAACCATAAAACTCAAGTTGGGAAATAAATATCAGTGTTTATATATATATATATATATATATATATATATATATATATATATATATATATATATATATATATATATATATAGTTTTATTAACATAGATACATTGATACATACAAACATACATACACACATACACACATACATACATACATACATACATACATACATACATACATACATACATACATACATACATACATATGTATGTATCATCATATACGTGTATATATCTATATGTAAGTTTATGATGTTTCAGAAAGGTGAATTCCAATCTTCATGTTTGTCAAGATAGAGATTGTACCAAACGTTGTAGTTATGAAATTGAAGGAAAACATTAATAATACTCAGCCCAACTTCAACATTATCAAATCACTACTACCAATATATACTAGTTATATATAGTTTTGTCAATAAAGAACTATCACGTAGTTAATTTTATTTATTGTTTGTTTTGCAAGAGAGTCTGTAAATTTATATACATTCAGCTCAAAATTTTCTACACCCCATGAAGTCACATATCACATATCTTTCCGCTGGTGAATAATTGATAACCTAACATGTCGTCACCTGGTAAATTTGATATATTAGAAAATAGGGAGACTGAATGGATGCGAGTGAACATAAGGGAATGGCATATATATATATATATATATATATATATATATATATATATATATATATATATATATATATATATATATATATATATATATATTATATATATTTATATATATATATATATATACGTGTGTGTGTGGGGGGGTGTATTTTTGTATGAACCTATACGTGTGTGTGTGTGTGTGTAGATAGCCATGTACGTGTGTATAAGAATAAATACATATGTGTGGATAGATTAATTATTACCTTGAGAGATAAGAATAAATGGAGGTCATACACCTATACAACGGTGATATGTCAAGATTTACAAAAAGAAATAAGCGACAAAGAATCTCATAAAAAGTACATATAATTTATATAAGTAAAACCGCATGTAGCATAACTGAAAGCGTAGAGAAGCACCGTATTTGATTAAGAATTAAAAAAAACACTTTCATTGGAACTCTATCAGCACTCAAATGATTAAAATGGCAATACTGACAAGGTCGAGATTATGTCTTGGTTGGTCAGTCTTGTCCAGTCAAGACGAAATACTCAAGCTGCAAAGAAACACATATACACCCACGCACTAGCCACCCTATATGCACGCGCTCGCACACATATACATACATATGCAGTCACACATTCCAAAATGATTAAATAGCATAATAAAACTCATAAGATCCCATTTGGATACTGTGTGACAGAACTGGAGCAAAGAGGCCACGTCATTGATGAGCTCATGAATGATGACGAAAGGACTCTGGCAAACCCACTGAGTCACTGATTAACCAAATAATTAGTCAAGAATCCGATGAGTTAAACTTGTTAATTAGTTAAAATAGAACCAATGCATATGTCTGTATGGACACAATGGCCACTCCAAGATACATGTTTCAAAGCATCATTTCACATTTAGAAGATTTTGTACAATATACAAAAATAATGTGTATGTATGTATGTATGTATGTATGTATGTATGTATCCATCACGAATGGACGGCCATCATGTATGTATGTATGTATGTATGTATCTGTTTCGCTTTCTCTCTCTCTCACTTTCTCTATCTATCTATCTATCTGCATAATTACCTACCTTCTATCTACATACCTCTTTCTCCCTTTCTTAATATTTATGTATCTACCTACCTCTCTCTCTCTCTCTCAGTATTTATCTACCTTCCTATCTATCTATCTATCTATCTATCTATCTATCTATCTATCTATCTATCTATCTATCTATCTATCTATCCATCCATCTATCTATCTATTTATCTATCTATCTATTTCCATCTATATATAGTTGAATAAATAAATAGAAAGACAACTACTCAGACAGATAGACAGACAAACACACAGATAGATAGATAGATAGATAGATAGATAGATAGATAGATAGATAGATAGATAGATAGATAGGTTTCTTTATTAGCCACACAGGGCTCAACATAGAGGGGACAAAATACAAATGTAGAGTTTTTCTTTTCGATGGGGACGAAAATAAAGTAAAAAAATAAAATGGGGATAACGATGAAAAGGCATCGAGAAAACGTTTGGGGTATGTACAAAAAAAAAAAAAAAATGAAAATATTACAAAAATTTCCCAATAAATGGGGAGGTTATCCGTGGAAAGAAAAACCTACGGAAAAGACCACGGTAACCTCGGTCCTTAGTGTCACAATTTGTTAAATAAAATTCCTTTTATTTATGCAAGAAACGTAAGTAACTCTCTGTTTACAAAATTTTAAACGTTTTATAGAATCATGGTCAAGGTGGCTTCGTCATTTGTACGTGCCATTCTTGCTACATGTATCCATCTTTTTTCGAAACATTTGCTAGACAACACTTGCCTCTCTACTCTCACCTTCCTTTTCAAGTGATACTTGAAAAAGTTGATGAGAGATTGACCAGAGAGGAAAGTATTTGTCTCTAATCCTTTCAGACGCGTCCACCAGATGCATTCTTTCGCCATAGCCACAAGTACGATAAATACAGCTCTTCCTTCCCGTTTAAAGGAAGGAGGCGTGACGATATTGACGATAGACTCGGTTGATAAACCGACTCGTCCCACACGTAACAGCAGTCGTTCGACATAAGTCCACAGCTCCGAAATGGTTGGACACTGCACGAGTGCGTGCAGAACGGTTTCGTCGCTCTGACCGCATCTCGGGCAGGTCGGCCCCGCATTTCGCGAGCCGTGTCTATAGAGGATTTCTGGAAGTTGTCCATAAGTCCCGGCCCGAAAGTCGTCCTGAACAGGCGGGTCAGGTATTCCTCGTCGACGCCCAGGTTCGCCCCGAGATCGTCGTCGTACCTGCCCTCCACTAATCCCCTATAGAATGACTTCGTTGTGATGCAGCCGCTCAAGGTCGACCCGGGACGGCAAAGTTGTTGCAGAGCAACGCGACACTCACAGTGCCATTCGCCATTCCTCGGCCTCTTTTTGATCCACGACTGCAGCTCGGTCATGGAGACGAGCTGCGGGAAAGCGCGTCGCACAAACGGCGACCACACCTGCTCACCGTCGTCTACGTAGAGCCGGAGATGTGGCAGTCTCAGCGCATGTCTGCGCATCATCAACCACGGCATGCCCAGCCCTCCTTTCAGCGGGTGTTGGCAACAAACGGATCGCCTCACCATCGGAACGCTTCCTTTCCACAAAAAGCGGAAGAGGATGCGCTCCATTTCGGTGATGGCGCGATCGGGACAAGGCACGACGGTCAGGCGGTATTCGATGACAGACGCGATGTACGCGTTCGCCACCTCAGCCGACCTTTTAGGGACAGCTTCCTCTCGGACCATTTCCGGCAGAGAGTGGCCACCCTACTCGTTATCTCGTCCCAGTTCTTCTCCGTTTGCAGGTCCGGACCGAACCAGACTCCGAGCAACTTGACCGGACCGTCCGTCCAGCGTCCCACTACTGAGGCGCTGCCGGACGGTATGGGCTTGCTTCTCCAGGTGCCGAGCAGCAAACCGACCGACTTATCCAGGTTGATTTTCGCTCCCGTCACCGCTTCGTAGTCTTTCAGCGTCTCGCCGACAAGCTCGATGTGCTGGTGGCTAGACGCTATGACGGTGACGTCGTCCGCGTATGCCGACACGCTCGTCCCGCACCCCAGTTCTCGCGGGATGCCCCTCAGCGTCGCCAGCTTCCGCAGTAGTGGCTCGAGAGTCAATACGTACAGGATTGGCGACATGGGGCATCACTGACGAACCGAACGTGCAATGTCGAAGGGTCCCGATAGACGTCCATTGACGCGAACTACCGAACGGATGCCTGTGTACAAGGCAGCCATCCAGCCGCGGAAAACGGGACCGAAGCCGGCCGCTTCGAGGACGGCCTCCAAGTATCGATGGTCTACCCTATCGAAAGCTTTCGATTGATCCAAATTGATCAGGGCCCCACCCATGCCAGGTTCCTTAACTACCTTCTCTATGATGTAGCGCATCGGATGGAGGTTGTCATGGATGCTCCGGCCCGGCACGGAGCAGACGTGCGCCGTGCCGACCAGTTTCTCGATGACAAGCGCCAACCGCTTGGCTAACACCTTGGCCAAAATTTTCAAGTCTGCATTGAGCAGAGTAATGGGCCTAATGTTATCTATGCCGTTCCCCTTGTTTGGATCTTTCTTCAGCAGCGTTACCGCTCCTCGGCTCACAAAACCGGGAATGCTCCCGTTCTGCTGCCAGTTGCAGTACACGGCCGCCAAGACGTCTCCAAACAAGTCTGGCATACAGTTGTAAAGCTCGTAGGGCAGACCATCCAAACCCGGAGATTTGTCCGTCGAGCAACCCGCCATCGCATCCCTCACCTCCTCCGCCGTGATGACCCCTTCGCAGCACTCCGCCTCTCTTGCCGAGAGTCGTGGCAAGCTGTGCAAGTAGGCACTAAAGTCCACCCTGCCTTCTCGCTCGCCACTCCTCCCGAACAGTCGGGCAAAATGCCGCTGAAACGCCTCGCACATCTTGCTCGGCTCGAGCAATTCGCACCCCTGTTCGTCTACCAGAGACCGGATGGTGGCTCTGTTACCCCGCTGCGCCTCCACCACTCGGGCCTCTCGTGCGGCTCCAACACCTTCATTCCTCAGAGCACGCATCCTTGCCCTGACAGCACACCCTTCGTGTTTAGCATTGAAGTGTTGGTCGAGGGCCAACCTCGCCGCTAAAACGTCGGATGCGATGCCACTTCGCAATGCCTCTTCTAACTTTATCACTAGCTCCCCCTCTACTCTGTTCCTCTCTACAGCTAGTGCCCTGCTATACCTTATTGCTTCCGCCCTTACTGCTCTCTTGAGGGCAAACCACCATTTGTTGTTGACGATGGCTCCCGTCAAAGCCCTCTTTACTAACGTGCTAATCCGGTCTCTGAAAACGTGTCTCGACGGGAAAGACGCGTTTAGTTTCCAGTAACCGGGACCCTGCCTATGTGCCTTATCTAAGTCTAGCGTACACGTCACAAGTTTGTGATCTGTGTAACTGACTATGTGGAACTGTGGACATCCTAAACTATCTCTATCTCTTGTCCTACACACTATCCTATCTAGATACGATCTCAACGACCCAATGCGGTTGCTCCAAGTCCACGTTGGCACATTTGGGTGGTCGAGTCGGTACCTGTCAGACAACTGGAAGCGTCTGAGCAGGTCTCTGAGGCATTTGCATCCTCTTCTAGTTTTGTCACTCCCCACGTAGTCTAGATGCGTGTCCAAGGTAGCATTCCAATCCCCCACTAAAAGTAAGGGACGAGTAATACTTCTAGAGGTCGAAAGAAGTCCGACCGACCTGTTAAAGGAGGCACATAAACTGCCAGCAGCCGAAAAGCGCCTCCATCGCTGCCGTCCACATCTAGGACAACCAGTCTACCTTCCGGGTCCGTAAATATCGTCTTTACTTGGAGATCCAGACTCTTGCGAAAAAGAACCGCCGTGCAGACAGGGAGAAAAATAAATGTTAAACTGTCCACCAAACATGGACTTTAGGGCCCGCGGTTCATGGAGTCTGGTCTCACTAATGGCTATGATATCCAAATTGTGTGACTTGATGTCATTTAAGAGGTACCCTTGTTTCCAAGGGGACCCCAAGCCACGCACATTCACACAACCAGTCTTCGCCATGATTCTATTTAAATATGTGCTTTAAAGCACAAAACAAAAGGAACAGTGAGTTACTTACCGTTCGAAAGTTTTGTTTCCTCCTTGGATTTTTCACCAAGGAGGCTATTGTACAATTTCTTGCACAAATATTTTTGACATCCCCCTACCGAGTTGGGGTAGAGGGATTTTATTTTGTGGTGTAATGCTGGTGTTACATGATAAATTTTAATGTGTTTTGGCGGTGTTGTGCGTGGGTGGTTGTTTGTTTTGATGTCGTTATTTGTGATGTTTGTTTTAGAGTTGATGTATTTCATCAACTCTGTGTTTGTAGTGTCTATTGCTGTTAGCATTGTTTTTGGTGTGTTATCATTGGTGTTTATCGTGTAGGAGTTTGGAGTGTTTTCGGGAGATGTGAATCTCCCTGCTTTGTTGTTGTTCGTTTTTCTTTTTTTGCTCCTCTTCCTCCTTCCTTTTTGGGCTATTTTCCATTCCTCAGTACTTGACTCGTCTTCAGATGAAAACTCTGAGGAATCGGAAGGAGGTAGGGGCATGTTGTATGCTTCTGTGTTTGCTTGTGTAAGTGGTTGTATTGTTGTTTTTGTTGTTGTTGGTTGTTGAATTTTTGGTTGTGGTGTAAGTGATGTGGAGGAAGGGGTATCAGTTTTTGTATTGTCTTTTCTTTTTTCGTCTTCTTTGTTTGTTAATTTTGTAGTTTTTGTTGTATTTTCTTTCGTTGATGTTGTTGATGTTGCTTTTATTGTTTTTTGTGTGGATGGCGGTGTGGGCAGCAAGGCTTTTTTTGTGTGTTTAGTTAGTTCTTGTTGTTAGATAGATAGATAGATAGATACATTTCTTTTATTAGCCACACAGGGCTCAACGAAGATGGGACAAATACAATGTAGAGCTTTTCTTTTTGGGAGGGGGAAGGAAGGAAAAAAAAAAAAAAAAAAAAAAAAAAAAAGATAGATAGATAGATAGGTAGGTAGGTAGGTAGATAGATAGATAGATAGATAGATAGATAGATAGATAGATAGATAGATAGATAGATAGATAGATAGATAGATAGATGTGTATATAGAGATATGTGTGAATAATAAGATATATACATGCATACATATAAAGAGAGGAGGATTCTGGTTAAGAATTTTGAACACAATTAAGATAGAAATTCGTTAGTGCATGCAATGGCTTCTAATTTGTTCAATGTGTAAAAGGAGCTTTCAAGAAATTAAACATGTGGAGACGTAAAGATAAAATCATTTCACAATCGTTGTCAGTGTCATTTATCGACATTTCATATCTTCACGTAGCTCTATTCATTCGCGTATCAGTATCTCTTCACATACGTACTGTATCAGTAAATCTTCACGTATTTTAAATACCTCTCTCTACAAGGTCATGTTTGATGACCTCAGTCTCATATTTCCTTTATATACGTGACTATTCCGTTGTTGTAGTTTTCATATCCTGTTGTTGAGTTGTCAATTGTACAGGACGCAGGGGGCTCATTAATATTTCCATGATTTGAGACAATCACCAATATTTTTAAAATACATAGATTACACTAGGTAATATTTTTGGAAAAAATTTAGTTGTCTTGCTTTTTACAATTAATCCTACCTAATTTGATGGTGCTGGGTTCAGAAATGCCCTCAGAAATTTTCTATCACGTCAAGTGTTTTGTTAAACAGGAATTCATTTTTTTTTTTTTACCAAATATGTCAATTTTTGTCATTAAATGCAATACTGAAACAAGAAACTAACACAAACCAAATAGTACTTTCTGTCGTTTAACAAATACATTATACAAATGTTTAATTAGACATCTTAGAATAGATATTTCTGTCAAACTGGAGTTTTTGGTACTCAAGGAATGAACATTCGCTTTGCTGCTTTATGTGAATAAATTGCATCATGACAGTCTCTTTACGGTGACCTGCAGTAGACAGCATCGCGTTGGTACCAAGTCTCCATGTTCTTGATGTCTTGGTTGAATCTTTCTCCTTGCTCATCACTTATTACCTTATGATTTTCAAGGAAGTAGTCCAGATGACTGTACAGGAAATGCACATTTACACTCATGTTGCAGCCCAGTACTCGAAAACTGCGTAAAAGAATCTGCACAAGATCTTCATAATTTGACGACTTCCTATTTCCCAGGAAATCATATACAACTGCAGGAAAAGCATCCCGTGATTCATATTTAATGCCAGACATGGTCTCCAAAAATAGCTCGTCCTTAGTCACCAATTATGTGGCCCATCAAACGCACCAACTTCAATTATCTTACAAGACAAAACTGGAAACTTTCTGCTTAATCATTTGAAGCAGTCACTGCTTCAATGTTTCAACACACGTTTTGCACACTATATGGGGCACCCAGGCTTTGTATTGTCACCCAGGCTTTGTATTGTCACCAAGTAAGGAAGTAAGGTAAGTTTACTTTACAAAATCTGTGATTTTATTTCACTGCCTAAAGCAGAAATAAGCAGAAGACATCGGGGCTGTTTTTACATTCTCTTCTCTTCTCTCACAACTGGCTATATTTCTGAAACACAAAACATATTCAAGCCAGTTGTCACCTGGGAAAAGCATTTTCAGAACAGGCGTAAGGTAAGCAAATGCAGATTTGTGATGACAAAGTTCCTTAAAGAGCATACATACCATGAAGTTCTTTTTACAGTTCTTTGACCATGCTTGACGAAAAGTGACCTTGATCCATATGACCTCACTATCAAAACATTACGGGCATTTTCAAAATACCAATTTTCATAAGAAACGGTTTAAAAGTTCAACAAAACACGTCTCATCTAGTTTGCAATGACAGTCACACTAAATTAAGCAGAGCGTGCGCATATATGCTGATAAATTCCGCAAATATGAGACATGTATGGTGTCAAGGACCACAAAATATCTTGTTTCTTAACATTTAATTGTATAAAGGACATTTCTATCATCATCACGACATTTGAAACTGGTTAGGTTGAAAATAGTGAAAGTTGCTCAAATTTGACGTTTATCATTTACTGAAGATACTTAAATCATGACTATTGTTTTCACTTTTCTAGTTGTATTTACTTTAAATGACATTGATAAACTATATTTCCAAAGTTATGTCATGCTCCATATATGGGTTCGTATTTGATAAAGTTAAATCTATCCTTAGAAATGGTGGCAATACCAGAAATGTTGCAAAATGGACATCTAAGTTTGTGGAAAATCTTAACGTGATAGAGCAAAATGGATTTCATTTTCGAAATCGGCACCCTAGAATTAGTAGGAAACATGTCTCCAACATCAGACAACAAAAACTCAATTCCCCAGTGTTATTGTTTTAATTCTGGAATTTGTTCCCAAAATATTTTTTTGCTTACATATCTTCTTTATCTTTTACTTGTTTCAGGCATTAGACTGCAGCTGTGCGGGAGTATCTCTTTGAAGCGTTTAGAACAAATCGATCCCAGTACTTTCCGCTAAAGTCACTTACTTATTCTGTCAAAGTGTTTTGCCGAACTGCTAGGTTACAGAGACGCAAACAAATCGATACGCGTTGTCAAGCGGTGGGGACAAACACATAGACATACACACACTCACTCACACATACATACACACACACACATACAAACACACACACACACACACACACACACACACACACACACACACACACACACACACACACACACACCTCTTTGTGTCTGTGTTTGTCCCCATCACATCCCCGTAACTTATCTGTCCGACAAAAGCGTCCGACAGAATAAGTACCAGTCCTGGGGGCGATTTGTTTGACTGAAACCCTTGAAGGTAGTATCCCAGCATGGCTGCCACCAAATAGCTTAAAGAAGTAAAAATAAAAAAAAAGATAGATGTGTGTGTGTGTGTGTGTGTGTGTGTGTGTGTGTGTGTGTGTGTGTGTGTGTGTGTGTGTGTGTGTGTGTGTGTGTGTGTGCACACGCGCGTGTATATATATACAGTATATACACACTCACATACCCACATTAATAACATACGAGTACATACATGAATATACAATACAACGGAAAATAAATGCATACATACAATGCCGAAAATGCTTAATTCCTTTCGTATTGTAATTAATTAAAATATTCCAGGATATTTCAATATATTTCATTTCTACTATAGACACAGGGCCTGAAATTTTGGTGGAGGGGATTAGTCGATTACTTAATTCATAGATCCCGAAAGGATGAAAGGTAAAGTGGAACCTAGGCGGAATTTGAACTCAGAACGTTGCGACTGGCGAAATACCGCTAAACATTTCATCCAGCGCGCTAATGATTTTGCCAGCTCGGCACCTTATTTCAATATACATTATTAAGAAGGCGGCGAGCTGGCAGAAGCGTTAGCACGCCAGGCGAAATGCTTAGCGGAATTTCGTCTGTCTTTACGTTCTGAGTTCAAATTCCACCGAGGTCGACTTTGCCTTTTATCCTTTCGGGGTCGATAAATTAAGTACCAGTTGCGTACTGAAGTAGATCTAATCGACTGGTCCCCTCCCCAAAAATTTCAGGCCTTGTGCCTAGAGTAGAAAAGAATATACGTTATTAAGGCCGCTTATAGTTACCACGGAAGATAATCATAATCATGTGCACATGTACTAGCTAGCTTCTAATTTTAGTTAAGGTATACCATTGTATGCCGACCGGGAATAACCTCACACTACATACACACTAAACACTCTAGGTAACAAGGGAAGTAATGCTGTGCACAAATTTTTCCTATAACACTACGAAAGTTCCACTCAGCGAACGATTATATGCGGGGTCTCGGTAGCCAAATTTGAACTTTTCGCATTATGCACTATGCGGTAAATTACAACAACAAACAACAACGAATTAATAAAGAAATATATTTATTGAAAACTACAATGTTGTAATCTATAGTTACACACGCACACATATCTTTCATTATATATACACGGTGTCCATAAATTATCTTCACAACTTCCGCACGGTGAAGTGCAAATGGAATTTATGGACACTCAGTATGTCTGTATTTGTTTATCGAAGTCTTTTTGCGTTTATTTTTATCCGAATATTTTCTATAATGTGCTAGACTACATATTTTCTGAGTTTTTTTTTATATATATGTATACATCATTTATGTTTTTTTTTTCCTGTCTGACTGTTATTTCTATATATGTCCACCTGTTTGCCACATGATATACTCAAGTGCATATGCATAGTCGCGCGCGCGCGCGCACACACACACACACACGCACACACACTCACTAACACACAAACACACACCGCATATAAAACACATACCAATACACATATTCGTACATATGTGTACATATGTATGTGTGTATGTCTGTGTGTATGTATGTATGTATATTATATTTCGAAACGCTTAGTATTAGAATGGTGGCAGCTGATGAAGGAAATGTTCTCTATGTGGCCTGTGTGTTTTCTGTGCTCTGTTTATCATCTTCTCCAAGTTTTTTTTTTGCAACGTCGTGTACCCAGATATGCATCTATATATACATGTAGATGTAGGTATGTACATACATGTACGTATATATGCATATACTCATTTATTATTTGTATCATATATATATATATATATATATATATATATATATATATATATATATTATATATATATATTATATATATATATTATATATATATAATATATATATATTACATATATGTGTGTGTGTGTGTGTGTGTGTGCAAGCAAATACATATATACATGCATATATACATAATACACTAATACTAATACACAGATATATATATGTATAAATACATACATACGATCAAAATGGATCAAAAGCGTTTGGGACGTGTAAACAGCGAAATAACAATTTTCCGTTTATAATAGAGTTCTCAAAGGGGAGCGTAAAAATGTAATACAGATTAGGCTTATCCGTGGAAAGAAAAGCCTACGAAAAAGACCTCGCTAACCTCAGGCAGGGAAAGAAACGCATGAGAGCAAAGCGCGCTCTCTCTCTCTCTCTCACTCTTGGATTTACAGGATTATGCTCAAAGTGGTTTCGTCATTCATGCGTACCATCTTTGCTACATTTACCCACCTTTTATTGAAACTTTCATGGGACAAAGCTTCCCTCTCTATTCTCATCTTCCTTTTCAAGTGGTACTTGATAAAGTTGATGAGCGGTTGGCCAGAGAGGGAAGCGTTTGTCTCAAAACCTTTCGCACGAGTCCACCACACACATTCTTTCACCATAGCCAATGAAAACTGCCTTGCTTTCCCGGCTAAAGAAAGGTGGCGGGGCAATATTCCTGATAGACTCGGCCGATAACCGAATTCGTCCTACACGTCACAGCAGCCGTACGATATAAGCCCACAGGTCTGAAATGCTTGGACATTGCACGTGTGCATGCAGAAGTTTCGTCGCTCTGATCGCATTTTGGGCAAGTTGGTCCGGTGTTTCTTGAACCATGCCTGTAGAGCTTATCTCGAACGGGCAATGCTTCCCGATAGCACTACAAGGTCAGGGATCTCTGGAAATTGTTCATAGGTCCCGGCCCGAACGTGGTCCTGAAGAGACTGGCCAGATATTCCTCGTTGACGCCCAGGGTCTCCCCAAGAACGTCGTCTCACCTCGTCCCCATTAATCCTCTATAGAACGCCTTCGTGGAATTGAAGTCGCACGATCCCGGACGACAGAGCTGCTCGAGGGCATGGCGGCACTCGCGGTGCCATTTGCCCAGCCTCGGTTTCTGTTTTATCCACAAATGCAGTTCGGTCAAAGAGAGGTGCTGCGGGAAAGTGCATCTCACAAAGGGCGACCTCACTTGATCACCGTCGTCTATGGAACGCTGGAGATGTTGCAGTCTCAGCGCATTTAGCAGATGTTGGCAGCAAATGGATCGCCTGACCATCGGAACGCTTCCCTTCCACAAAAAACAGAAGAGTATGCGCTCCAGTTTTGTGATGGTAGGGTCGGGACAGGGCACGACGGTCAGACGGTAGTAGATGACGGATGCGATACACGCATTCGCCACCTCAGCCTGACCTTTTAGAGGTAGCTTCTTCTCGGCCCATTGCTGGGTGAGACTGGCCACTCTACTCGTCCCAGTTCTTCTCCATTTGGAGGTTCGGACCGAACCAGACCCCGAGCAATTTAACCGGTCCGTTGGTCCAGTGTCCCACGATGGAGACACTGTTGGACGGCATGGGCTTGTTTCTTCAGGTGCCGAGCCGCTAGTCCACTGACTTTTCCGGGTTAATTTTCGCTCCCGTTACTGATTCGTATTCTTTTAGTGTCTCGCTGACCAGGTTGATATGCCTGTGGCTCGATACTATGACGGTGACGTCGTCTGCATATGCAGACACGCTCCTACCGCTTCCCAGTTCTTGCAGGATGCCCCTCAGCGTCGCCAATTTCTGTAGTAGTGGCTCTAGAGTTAATACATACAGAAGCGACGACAGGGAACATTATTGACGGACCGAACGCGTACTGTTAAATGGCCACTTTTATGTGCCTCTTCTAATTTCTTAACTAGGTCTCCATCTATTCTATTTCGATCTATCGCTAGAGCCTTACTATAATTAACCGATTCTGCTTTAATTGCTCTCTTTGGGGCATACCACCGGTTATTGGTGGTATACCCTCTTAACTAATGTGCTAATCCGGTCTCTGTAAACATGTCGTGCCGTGAACGACGCGTTCAGTTTCCAGTAAACGGGACCCTACCTATGATTCTTATCTACGTCAAACGTATAAGTCACATATTTGTGGTCTGTGTAGCTGACTATATGAAATTGTGGACAACCTACACTATCACTATCCACTGTCCTACAGAATACTCTATATAAATACGATCTGGACGACTCGATACGGTTGCTCTATGTCCACATTGGCACATTCGGGTGGTCGAGTTGGTACCTGTCAGACAGTTGGAAATGTCTGAGTAAGTCTTTGAGGCATTTATATCTCCTCCTATTCCTATCTCTACCCACATAGACTAGATGGTGTCCAAGGTAGTGTTCCAATCCCCCACTAAAAGTAAAGGTCGAGACATTCCCAGGAAACCCTCTAGACGTCGAAAGAAATCCGGCCGACCTGTTAAGGACAGCGCATAAACTGTTATCAGTCGAAAATCACCCCTATCAATGCCATCGACATCCAAGACGACCAGCCTACCCTCCGGGGCCAGGAATGTTGCTCTTACTTTGGGTCCAGACTCTTCCGAAAAAGCACTGCGGTACCGCTTCCGCCCATTCTCAGCAGACACGGAGAAAAATAAATGTCCAATTGTTCGCCGAACATGTGCTCGAGGGCCCGCGGGTTGTGGAGTCTGGTCTCAGTGACGGTTATATCTACATTTATACAACCTATTCTAAGCATGTTCCTATCGAAAGTTGTGTTTTACACACGAAAGGAAAAGGAAAAGAATGAGAGAGAGAGGGAGAGAGAGAGAGAGAGAGAGAGAGAGAGAGAGAGAGAGAATCACTTATTGTTCGAAAGTTGGTTGTTCTCCTCCTCACAAGTTTCTGTCAGGAGGTTTTTGTACATTTATTTTTAATATTTTTGTAATCTCCCTACTGCATTAGGATAGAGAGATTTCATTTCAGTGTATTGTGTGTGTGTTCTGTCACGCGTAGGATTTTTATGTGTTGTGGTGGTGTTGTGTGAAGGTGATTGTTTTTTTTTTCACATTGTCTAGTGTTATGTTGGTGTTTGATCTAATGTATTGTATCAGGTCTGAATTGTTTGTGTTTATTGCTGTCAACATTGTGAATTCATTGTGCGTTTCTGTGTTTGTGTTAATGTTTTTGTTTTGTGTGGGTGTTTTGGTTTCGGAAGTGGTAAATCTCCCTGCTTTGCTTATTTGCTTCTCTATGTTTTTTTTCCCCCTTTCTCTACCCTCTGTAGCCACTTGCCATTCCTCCATGTCGCCTTCATCGGACGACATGTCGGAGGAATCAGAAAGTGGGAGGGGGTTGTTTCTGAGTGTGTTAATTTTGATTGCTGTTGGTGTTGGTGCTGGTTGGTGACAGTTAGGATGTGGTGTATGGGTTTTGGGGAGTGGGGTGTGAGTCCTTTTGTTTTTCTCTTCTTCCTTTGGTGCTTCTATAGTTGTTGTTTTTGGTGGTTGTGGTGGTTGTGGTGGTGGTGGTGGTGGTGGTGTTGGTGGTGGTGTTTCTGTTCTTGGTGGTGCTGATGGTGGTGTCGTTTGGTTGGGCTGGCTTGTTGTTTGTTGGCGCTCTTTCATTTGTTGGTAGAGCTGTTTTATTAGCTGTGCATATGGCGGTGTGGGTAGCAATACTGGGTCTTTTTCTTTGGTTTTCGGTTTTCTTGTTGTTGCTGTAGTTGTTTTTCTTGTTGTTGCTCCTTAAATATTGTGCAGTCAATTTTTTAAGTTGTTTTTGCTGTCACAGAGGTGACAGCGTGGTCTTCTGCCTTCAACGGCGACATGTAAGGTGGTACCGTCCGGTGGTTTTATCGAATCTGGTATTATCTTCTATCCAGTTCTGTTAATCGAGGACGGCAATATCTCAGATGTTAATAACTTCTTCGAAATTATAACAGATGGCTGACACCAGCCTTTGTGCTTCAATTTTAGGGGGCACATCTTTGATTTTGATTTTTGTGACCCATCGACCTAGGTACGTAGGGATCATTACTATTTCATCAGACTCAAGTGATTCTGTAGAAAAGGCTTTTGTTTTCTCCTCTGAGTCAAAACTGACTTCAACTGTGGAAAATCTTTTGCCCCTTGTAATGTATTTTTTATGTGCCTGTATGGGCCCTAAACATTTTTCAATTATTTGTTGATTTATGTTTTCGGGTTTTCTCGTTTTTTAATTTATTGTCTTGTATATAATTGTTTTTTCGTTGATATTTTCTGAAATGTGTTGTGGTATGTTTAGTTTTATTGTATTACTCTCCTTAGATAAAAGGAGTCTTGCTTCCATTAATTGTTGTGGCGTAAATGAAACAACCCGTTTTCTTTGCCTCAAAATTGAAGCAAAGTTACTTTGTCTGTTCGTGGTGGTGGTGGTGGTGGTAGTGGTGTTAGTGGAGACAGTGGTGGTGGCAGTAGATATTTGTTCATTCTTTTTGCTCTCCTTTCCCACTTGCTTACTGGGAACGCTGTTGTTAGTATGTGTGCTGACGTTATTCAGCTCTGTGTGTGTGTGTGTGTGTGTGTGTTTGTTTGTGTGTGTGTGTGTGTGTGTGTGTGTGTGTGAAAGAGAGAGAGAGAGAGTGTGTGTGTGTGAAAGTGATTCAATGCTTTCTCTCTTCCTTGCAGCGTTCGGCAATGCAGAGAAATTAATGTCCATGAAGTACGATGGAACAGATTTTTAAAAAAGCAAAAACACACACAGCGAGTGGATTTCCGTAAGAGTGCCTCACTCAGATGAAAGCTGATGTAGTTAACCAACTGTTGACAAAAATTCAATATAAACAAACATATAAATACGAGAAATTGTCAAAGCAGTCTATCATGGACCAATAGCCGGATTACTACCTCCACTTCAAAGGGTATGCGTTTGCAATCCAGGAACAGAAAATATCAACCAAATACCTGATATACTAAAAACATAGAGTCGCGGGAGAAGCAGAAAAATGTGACAACCGATGCAGACTTGTGGAGTTCACACCGAAGATATCACCTACATCATAAGCGGTTGTCCGATAATGTCATCACGGTTGTATCTACCGATGGGACATGATGTTGTAGCTAGGACGTTCTATAATGAAATCTATCGGAAGGATGATCTCGAGGACAAAAAAATAAGAACCCACAGTATGGTAGAAGCCGTAGCCACTCATAATAAAAAGGAATACTGGTGGAATGTCCCAGTAAAGACCTCAACAAAATGTAAGCACAACAGACCTGATATAATGATTTGGGATAGAGAAGAAAAACTGTGCACAGTTGTGGAAATTAGCTGCCAAGCGGATGTTAACACAAAGCTGAAGATCAATGAAAAGAGAATATCTACGCTGAACTATTGAGAAATCTGCAGTTACTCTATCCAGATTACAAATTCAAGTTTACACCTGTAACTATTGGGACCCTGGGATATGTAATGCACTGTCTAACACCAATCTTGAGAAATTAGACTTCTCAAAAGCAGGAAGGAGAAAGCTAATTCGGAGATTACACATCCAATCCATCATTGGAACTGTAAAAATCTGTAAAACTTTCCAGAAGTTAATCATTTAAATATATATGACCTTGTCTAGATATGCAACTATATACATGAGAATGCATACATAAAGCAAAACATACAAATCTGCACACAGACATACAAACAAACAAAATTACCTTGTTGTTGATGTTGAAATTCCAATGAAGGGTTCTTGGATCTAGGTTAAAAACCGACTCTTTATTGCAAAAAAATCTTGAAATTAAACTGAACAATGACATACATACATGCATACATACATACATACATACGTGCATACATACATGTACATGCAATATATGTGTGCGTATATATCATATGTATATGTATATATATGTATATGTATATATGTATATATATATATGTATATGTATATATGTATATGTATATTCGTGTATGTGTGTGAGTGTGCATGTGCGTGTGTATTTGGATATTTACAGGTTTATGTATAATTGTAGGTGTCTTTAAATTATATGTTTTCGTAAGTACGTATTTTAAGATTATGTTTTATATAAATACTTAGTTAATTAGGCTGCAATAAATACTTCTATATAAACTTGGATGTTTTATTACTGTTATATATTAAAATAGAATTAAGTGGTGCATATTGCTGGATATGCATTTGTGTCTTCGAGCAAATATTTCTTTGAATCCAATTCAAGGAACGCTAACGTTAAATAATTTCTTATGTTTTAAATCTCATATTTCATTATAATACGTTTAGCTATGCCAATCGCTGTCGCTAAGTTTTGTAGAAGTACATATGAATTAGTGCATATAAATTACATCTCTCCAGAAAAGGTAGACAATTTATACTTCAGTTTACATGTTAACAAATTATTTTCATATAAATAAATAACTTAATACAAAATACATATACTTACTATCAGACGGAAGAGCGTGTACACGAATGAAATAAATATTCTCAAACACATACAAAACAGACTGGTACATATTTTAAAATATTTGGAACATCAGGTACACATCTTGAAAAATTTAAACTTGAATATCTCGTGTTAATGTTTATTAATTAACTATATTAACCTTTCTCTAAACCTCCTCTCTCTCTCTCTTTCTCTCTCTCTCTCTTTCTCTCTCTCTCTCTCGTTCTCTCTCTCTCTCTCTCTCTCTCTCTCTCTCTCTCTCTCTCTCTCTCTCTATATATATATATATATATATATATATATATATATATATATATATATATATATATATATATATATATACATATATGTATGTGTCTACATATCTACCTATATATATAAACAACCTAAAGGCATTGCTAGAAAAAAGATTCAAAACAACCCAATAGCCACAAATACATACATACATACATACATACATACGTGTTTGTGCTTGACATGTGATTGCATATTTGTGGAATGGGAGTGGAAAAACATCATCCCGAACCAACCAAAAAATAATTCGATCGTATATTCTGAAACTGTACTTAAATGAATTTCATTCAGAAATACCTGTCTGATACTTGAGTATGTTTTAGCCCATAACAACTCACCATTAGAGTAAATTCTCTATCACAAAACATCATTTAAAGTCCTTGCTTGGTGTTACTGTATGTTGTATGTGCGTTTATATACATAAACACACATACTCATGTATGCATGTCATTATTCGGTTTTATTTCAAAATTTCTTGCCAATGAAGAAAGAGCCGGTTTCTAACCTAGATCCTAGACTCCTTCATTGGAATTTCAACAACATAAGCAGGGTATTTTTGTATGAATGTATGTATGTATATATGTATGTATGTATATGTGCAGATTTTTATTTTTGTCTTATGTATCCTCATGCATACAGTTGCATGTCGAGACGTGCTCCTATATACTTAAATAATAAACTTCTGGAAAGTTTTACAGATTTTTACAGTTCCAGCGATGACTTGGATCTGTAATCTTCGAATCAGCTTTCTCCTTTCTGGTTTTAAGAAGCCTTATTTCTCAAGATCATTGGGATTTCAACATCTACAACAAGGTATTTTTGTATGTATGTATGTATGTCTGTATGTATGTACGTATGTATGTATGTATG
>NC_142928.1:128157492-128169992 GCF_046866305.1 Octopus bimaculoides
TGCTGGATAAATTCAAGTGTTCTGATGGTTTCAAAGCGTTTAGAATGTTTTTTATGCTTTGATACTGGTGATAGACTACCACCTTCAGTCTCTAACTCTTTACAAACTTTGTAGACGAAAGATCGAGATATTTCTAAATCGTTATGCTTAGCTTTTATAACCACAATAACAGCATGCTTCTTCATTTCTTTAGAAAGCTGAAGGTCTGGCATTATTATTTTCTAAAACAAAGATTATACAGAGTTAGCAAAAAATGCAGCAATGGCCCCAAAAAAAGGTATGTCCTCAAACACCCTGTATATATATATATATATATATATATATATATATATATATATATATATATATATGTCATGTTATGTATGAATGTATGTATGTATGTATGTATTTTTGTATGTATGGCCTCCGAGAAAAAAATTGATAAGGTGAAGTAAAAGTATTTTCAGGCCCTAGGATGAGGCGGGGCCCTTCCAAAATTCTAGGCTGCTTACAGGATCCATCCTGGTTCTCTAGCCCCCACCTCACCATCGCCGATATACTAGTTGAACCCCACTCTCGGAAGCCTTGTGAAAGTGTGTGTGCGCGTGCGCGCGAGCGTGTGTATGTGTATGTATTTGTGTGCGTGTGTGTGTGTGTGTTCAGGTTCGATTCCTAGCTGTTGTTATTTCACTACATTCAATAATTCCCACGAAGGACAGGGGATGAATGAATGTTGTTCGCCAACAAGACACAAGTTTCCCTCCATTCACACTCTACTGCTTACCTTATTTCTTACATTTTTAATAATTAATTTATGATGAATGACGAGAATGTCTCGTACAGTTGTGATTATTGCTGATTAGCTCTGATATCGAGTATATTTACAATCAAATACATTCCAGTTGTGGCCATCCCATCCCATCCTTTCGTACAGCATATCAAGGGTTTCTTTAGCCAATGTGTTTTTAAGACGGAGCAGTATTATTCAAAGCGCATTTGGCTGTTATTTCTAGCACGGCGTTCGACTGCCATAGAACCACCTTCATATTATGGTGTGCTATAATTTTCTACCCCTTGTGTTTATCTCAGTCTCCCTCTGTTTTTGGCTATTTCACCTATTAATGTAATTCTAGACCCTAAAATATTTCTCTTCTTTAACACTGTTTACTCTATGTTTCCGTAAAATAACGTTTCCATGGTTACCTAGCTCATTCATTTATGAAACACAAAATGTTTATGTTCACTTCATTTTATGAGGTAAGGTATCATAAACAATGATATAAAAGACGCAGATGGCTTAGATTTAATAGCAAAAATACGATACTATTTTTATCAAATATTCAAAACGTGGAATGCGTTAGTTTCCATGTTACCTTCGCTTTGTTCTGGTCTTATTCATCGTATTTTGAATAAACCAAATTATGTTGAGTTTGAAATATAAATATAAACTAACTTGTTTGCAGTGAGAACATTGTCGAAAACATACTTAAATCAAATATTTAGTATAAACTGAATGCAACAAACATTATATAAAGATTGGTTGTCATGAAGCTTTATTTAAAAAGTTTCGTTTAGGTTTATACGATTCAAACTAGAATGTTACGACAATCACAAGTGTTCCTTGTATTTTATTTTATTTGTTCTCCATGCAAACGAGAGGCAATGTTCAACAATATATCGTATTGTGTATTTTAATCCTGAAGACCGAACCAAGTCTAAAAATACTGATCCTTATCATTAGCACGTAGTCTTCCAAAGACATTCCAAAGAATACAATACTCAGAACAGGAAACAGTCTTTCTGAAAAATCTCTTTTATCAAACAAGCATCATTTCTGAATGTTTGTTTCTCTCTCACATACACACACTTATATATATATATATACAATATATGTATGTATGTATGTATGTATATTGTTTACGTCAAAGGAATCTAGAAACTCCGGAAGACGTGAAATAAATCGCTTTTTATACCGTAACACGAAGTACATGAAGCTATAAACAACAACGGGTACATATTGGGAAAAAAACTTGGATGAAAAAAGTTGAAAGCTGACTGTGGGACTCAAACACACATCTTGCAAACGGACATTCTACTATTGTACCAAAGCAATCCTTCCAGCCTCCTCCAAATATTTTAGAAGCTTTATTCTTAGCCAGAATTGTACGTTGCTTCCGTCATAAGAAATTAGAATCAAATATATGTGCGCTATTATTTACAGCTTTATCTACTCCGCGCTCTAACGTTAAGAACAAGATATATACATACATAATCTATATACGTGGTGTGTGTGTGTGCGTGCGTGTGTGTGTGTGTGTGTGTATGTGTGTGTGTGTGTGTGTGTGTTTGTGTGTGTGTGTGCGTGTTTGTGTGTGTGTTGTCCGGGTAAAACAAAGTATATTTTGTAGGATTCACGGTTATAAATTAAACCTAACACTCAAGACTTTTAACTTCAAATTCTTTATTGTAAATGGCGACTTGCCCATGGCTCTTTAAACTGGATCGCTACCCCTAAGAACTTGTGTGTGTGTGTGTGTGTGTGTAACAGGGAGAATGAGATCAGTTATTCCTAGTACATTTTACCAATCAATAATTAACCTTAACGATTTAATATTGGAATTTAAAATTAGATATTTGGAACATCCTTAATATTCAATATACCTTAGCGGTAACTCCACGAATCTATTGCTTAAATAAATTTTTGAACATTGTACATTTTATCAAACATTTGAAAAGTAAGGTATGTGTCTTCGTGTCCCTTTCATGATTTTGCAGCCCCACCAATTTAAGTTGTGACCCGTAAGATGTGACCTTATCGTATACAGAAAATTAAAGGCAATTTGCAGCAGAGAACAGTCCGACTAAAACCTCGGCAATGCAATTTCCTCTCATCGAACTGTTACACGAAGAAGAATATAGCATTTCTATTTATTCAATGCATGTATGAGGTTAATTACTTACAATTTCATACAATTTCAAGTATATCTACACAAGTGTTCCTTCCTCGATTTCGATTTTGCTTCCTCATAACTTTCAGAAAAACAGATATTTCTAATGAAATTTTCTACAAATGCCAATCAGGTGGTGTAAACTTTGATCACATCGGAATTTGTTGTGAAAACGTTTTTCGCAGGCGGCGAAGAGATGTTTCGGTTGATTCTCTAGAGTTGACTTTCTGTCCTCATAACTTTCAGAAAAATGGATATTTGTAAATGAGATTTTTCTTCAAATACTTTTCAAGTCGTGTAGATTACGAATATATCGGAATTTAATGTGAGAAACTGTGGGCGCCCACACATACATACCGACACATATCACAAACGTTTTTCAAAATTTCAACTTTCACTTTGCGTATATATGTATGTGATGTGTGTCGGTATGTATGTATGTATGTATGTATGTATGTATTATGTATGTATGTATACATGTATGTACGCGCACCCAGCATCGCCTTTTTTTTTTTTTTTTTTTTTCTTAATCACGTTTAACTTTAATATAATCGGGACTTACACCATCTGAAAGATATTTCTAGAAAATTTCATCAAAAATTATCTATCTTCTGAAAGCATGAGGAAAGAAAATGACGGGGACCTACTTATGAAGGGGTGCCTGATTTCACACATCTTTCTTCAACACATTTAGATTCATAGAGTTATCGCATGGTTTAACACGGCCATCTGACCATTAGACGCCTTTAGCAGAGTCTACTCAGTTGTAAACATTTAGGCTAGCTATTCGGTCTGAGGTAACTTCCTCCAGTTCTCTTAAAAGTGATCATGGTTGCTGCTTTTGTTTTTCTTTGTAAGCAATAAATACTTAAAAAATATATTTTCGCTCTATTTTCGTATATATTTGATGGCAATAAAACACGCTATACTAAAACAATGCGGCACATGATATATTTGTTGGTCGGTTACACCTTGCATAGACTTAATAATCTCCTGCTATGAGCAGGTGAAGCTAAGTGGAGAGAACAGACTTTAACATAAATACTTAAATGCTTTGTACATACGGATCGTTGATATGAAGTATGGCTTCAATGATTAGCAATAAAAATACACAGAATATGTATATATGTCTATACACATAAACAAATATGTGTAGGTATATATATATTTACATATTCGTTATCGACGTCACATACTTAATTTATGTGTATTGTTAAACGCTTTAGGGTTGAGATGTTTCGTCCAGGGAAGGTCACTTTAAAGACGTAGCGTGTTAAAAATCACAGTCTTCTTCAAAGCCAGACGAAACGAATCTCCCCGGAGAACTACAGATGTCGAGACTTAGCAGTTATTTCAGCTCAACGGTGCCGTATACATGATTCACCCCACCCTCCATCTGTGCATCATACTAAATGTATACACACTGTTAGAAAGTATGATACTACAGAATTTTCTTGGAGAAGATTTCTTCATAGACTTGTGTTAAAAGCACTATGTGTGTGTGTGTGTGTTGTGCGTTTATATACATATATATTTATGCATGTATATCTTTGTATGTGTGTGTGTATATATATGTATAAATATATATATATATATATATATATATATATATATATATATATATATATATATATATATATATATCGTGAAGTACATTTGCCACCTAAATGTGGCTGACCCATATTGGAAGATGCTACTGTAGTTTATAGCCCCAGGAAGACATCTCCAGCTGGCTAACGACACACTGTCTGTGTCCGCCCGATCAGTATTTGCGAAGGGAAATCATCGTTCCCATCTCTAGCCTGACGTGATACACACAGACCCGGGTTTCTGGGTAGTAACCCGTCATCAGCGTGTGACAATCACCGGCTAGGGATGAGAAGTGATTCCGGACGCAAAATACTATATGCTTTTTCCGGTGACAAAAAGTCGCTAATCTCGAAAAAGGAAAAACAAGTAATAATAAATCTCTGAGCGAGATGTAAACAGTAGCAGCACGACATCGTAAAGTATATATGCCACCTTAATATGGCTGACCCATTGTCACACGCTGATGCCTGGTTACTATCCAGAAACCCGGGTCTGTTTGTATCACATCAGGCTAGAGATAGGAATGATGATTTCCCTTCGCAAATACTGATCGGACACAGATACTGTATCGTTAGCCAGCTGGAGGAGATGTCTTCCTAACATCGTGCCATATGGGTCAGCCACATTTAGGTAGCAAATATACTTTACTATTCCGTGTTGCTACATCTCGCTCAGAGATTTATTATTGCTATATATATATATATATATATATATATATATATATATGTATGTATATATATGAATTAAAATGCATTAAATACTGCAAAATGTACACGTAGGACAGAAACAGAAGGACCCTAATTCTTCATCAGCTATCGACCAAAATACTAATACTCAGTTTCGTACCTTTAACGGTAAGACTTAGAACTTCGTATATCAGCGGCACCCGCAAAATTTGCGGAGAATTAGGGTTCGAGCAAGCAAAACACTACAGGGTAGACGTACGAAAGTAAACAAATATAATTTGCACGATAGAGGAAGACGGAATAAATACAGCCTTTCGTCCAAACACTAGGATGATGGGTAACGCCTAGAAGAAATCCTCAATTTTTTTAGTTCGTTATATGTGGTTTGCGCCTGAAGAATACGTTTCAGTATTTCTCAACATATGAAACTATTAGTAGCGCTTAAGTACATGTATTGTGCCCTTCAAATAAATTTGAAAACAATATTATTATTGGTAAGGCGGCAAGCTGGCAAAATCGTTAGCACATCGGACAAAATGCTTGCGGCCTTTTGTCCGTCTTTACGTTGTGAGTTCAAATGCCACCTGGGTCAGCTTTGCCTTTCATCCTTTCGGGGTCGATAAAATAAGTATCAGCTGAGTACTGGAATCGAAGTAATCAACTTACCCCCTCCCACGTACTTGATAGCCTTGTGCCAAAATATGAAACCATTGTTGTTGTTATTGTTGTTGCTGCTGCTGTTTGCTATCTAACTTCAGGTCAGCTCTGATCGAGTAAATTAATGACTAAAGCATACTAATCCTGACCATCTCTCCTTATTTTCTCAGATATTGAATCTAAGACACCACTAGCCAATGTGTCCTCTTTTTAAAGACGTCCGGATGTGACAGGAAATGGTATAAGCTGGGTTTTTTCCCCCGCAGATCGAAGGACTACATAGAGACTCTTTCATTGGGTCGGATATAATTAGGTTCCACGGGATGGCGGTGTGTAAACCAGGGCAACAAAATCACGATACCAGAGTATAATTAAGATGTTTCTCTATGTTAAGTTCTTATCTTCACTTGATTAGAGCTTCTAATAGTATGGGATTCGACCCAGATTTACTACATTAGAAACAATGGACCCGTTTTGTTTTGTTTTTTCTCTTGTACTCTGAACTCAATCTCGCATTAGAGCGTCATTGAAGAATTCCTCATCATATATAATGTCTAATAAATATAAACTTGGTGGAACGCAACCAGCTCCATCCTATCAACTATAAATGAGTTCATAGATATGAAACTATGTCGTTTAAAGAAAAGAAAATAGGAATCTCGTGGCAGGCTCATCTCGCCAACGGTTTATCTCCACTTTATTGTCTGCCAAAAGGAAGTTACTAGTTAAATAAAAGTTTGCTATTTATAGTGTAGGAGGTGTTATGGTTGGCAGTGTAGCATTATATAAGTTTGAAGTGTGGCAAAGTGGATTCAAATAGAGAGACAGACAGACAGACCGACAGAGAGAATGCGGAGGCGTGGGAGAGAGGGGAAGTGAAAGAGGGGACGGCCAGGAGATGGGGAGAACAGAAGTGAGCAATGGAGAGAAAGATAGAAAGTACAAATGTGTGTGTAGGGTGGAAAGGACTGTTTAAAATGTTTTTAAAGGACTCTTTAGCGAAAATTGGATGATGGTTTGGTGGATAAAGCAGGATAGATCAGTAGATATGAAAGAGAAATGGGTGGTATGAGGTTATTTCGAAGAAACGTTACTTAATGCTCAGTCAATGATATGTAAACAGTGATGAATGACAATGGAAGAATGCGAGAGAGGAGAAAGAGATGAAGAGGAAGAGCAAGTAAGAGAGAGGGGAGAAGTAAGAGAGAGAGGAGAAGTAAGGAGGGGGAGCAGAGATTGAAAGAAAGAGAAAGAGCGATAGCGATAGAAAGTGAGAGATAGAAAAGAGTGGATAGCGAGAGAGAGAGAGAGAGAGAGAGAGAGAGAGAGAGAGAGAGAGAGAGTACAAGAAAGAAAGCAAGAAAGAAAGAAAGAAAGAAAGAAAGAAAAGTAAGGGATGGTACAGAATGAAAGAAGTCTTTGATGGGAGCTAGCAAACGAAGGAAAATGAATTAACACCAATATTAACAACATCGTAACAATAGTTTTCTTTGATTAATCCATAAGACCATATATTTTAGAAGACGAAGTGAGAGCTGGTAGCATTTATGCTTTTCTTAATGGCACAGCGTGAAACAGACTCAGCTCATTGGCGAATGAATCAACTGCTATTGTGTCACCTGCTATTTCATTTATTATTAAACCCTCATTCCTTTTCCAGATCGGCGATGAAAGCTTTCATATTAGTGCCATGTTGATAGTACTTGTATCATGACATACATCTACACCTTGTTCACGTCTCTAGAAAATGCTAGTGCCACATTACAAACATTATAAATCGCAGTCCAACGAAGGAACATGAGCAGACGTGAGACATTCAAAGTGGTCGTCACGTTACAAACATTATAAATCGCAGTCCAACGAAGGAACATGAGCAGACGTGAGACATTCAAAGTGGTCGTCACATTACAAACATTATAAATTAAATCGCAGTCCAACGAAGGAACATGAGCAGACGTGAGACATTCAAAGTGGTCGTTCGATCTCATAGTAATAGCAACCAAATTTTATTCAAGTCTACCCTATCGTCTTAAATGCCAATCAATGATTGACTGTATTGTCATATGTAGTCCTATATATCCTTAAGTAGAATGGATGACACAATTGGAATTCTTTTGATCGCCGAATTGCTCGATTAGAGCTGATCTGGGACTAAACAACAACAACAGCATTTCTAGAAACGGCAGCGAAATTTCCCTCAAATTACACTCCGCCGTCTTCAAAAACGACATGTTGGATCATATGTTCTTGCATATCTCTGAAAGGTGTTGGTCACCGCAAGAATGTCTGTAATCATAGATCTACTGAATCAGAGTTGAGTTGATCAAACAATAAACCCTATCAGCAACATGAGATGGCGATATAAAAATAGTTAACCAAACTGATAAATAAAATGTATCTGGTTAACAAGTTCGCTTACAACCACATAGTTTCTGTGCGGCAACTTGTCTTTTGCTATGGCCTTAGGCCAACCAATACTTTGTGAATGAAGTTGGTAGACGCAAACTGTACGGAAGCCCGTCGTATATATAGATACATACGCGTGTGCGCACCTGTGTTTGTGTATGTCCCCCAATGACACATACAACCGGTTTTACATTGTTTACTTCTATATAACTTAACACTTTGGCAAAAGAAACCGATAGAGTAAGCACCAGACTTTTAAAATAAGTACTGGGGATGATTTGTTCATTTTAAACCAGTGGTTCTCAACTGAGATCTATATAACCCTAGGGGATCCATATAAGATTTTGTTAAAATTTAAGTGCAATAAAACGGTTATACTTCTACAGTACACAAAATAATTTAACAACTTTTTTAACAATTCCTAATAATATTTTATTATAGAAATACAGTAGGATTGTTTTTATATATACATGAATGGGTACGGAGGTCCAGTAGAGTAAAATAGTAAACAAAGGGATCCATAGGTAAAAACTGGTTGAGAAACACCGGTTTAAACCGGTGTTTAAACTCTTCAAGGCGACGCCCGACGTCCTCACATGGTCACAATGCAATAACTAACAGAAGTAAAAGATAAAAGATAGGCCTGAAAATCTCATTTGTTGCAAACTCAATGTTTGTTATAAGAAACTGAACAAAATATTATGAATGTGTGTGTGTGTGAGAGAGAGAGAGAGAGAGAGAATGTGCGTGTGCGTGTGTGTGTGTGTGTGTGTGTGTGTGTGTGTGTGTGTGTGTGTGTGTGTGTGTGTGTGTTGGTAAAATAACGCGTATATGATCCCAGGAGCGATTATAAACATCAGAGCTTAAATGTTGTGTCTTGCTGTTAACAAGGTGAGACAATTGTTTTCCTGGGATAAATTGCTAGTCTATTACAGAGAAAAAATAATAGAAATCTACTCCGCATGCCACATAATCAGGTATAGAAGGGTATAGAAATAGTGCCTTAGCCGAGTAGAATATACCAAAGAGTCTTTACACGGTCGACCAACCAATATAAAGAGCAACCAGATTCCTTGAACTTACCCCCTATTGTTTTAAGAAAATAGGCAGGATACATCAGCCAATGAACTTCCAGATATGCAAAGAGATGGGATGCTTATAGCTGGAATGCCTTTGATCGTAAGTATGCTGGAATAGAGAAGAACTTGTACTACAGAACAATTAAACCAATGTGTGAAGGATTAGGAATGCGTTCCAAAATGTAAAATAACCGATAACTGGAAGCGAACTTATGATCTATAAGTTAGCAGATTGTGTCAAAAGCTTTTTCTGATTTTTATTGAAGATTTTTGACAACTTGTATTTCTATGTTATATCATTAATTTCATACAACTTGTCCAAACGCTGCTGAATTGTTTATTCTTTATGTTCATATATAACATATAAACATTAATTGTTTGTTCTGTATTTTACAGCTTTGATAATATAATAAGTGGTGGAAAAATTGCAATTAGAGCCATTTTACGCAGCCTGTGCAAAAAAAAAGACTGAGTGCAGTGGCAGTGGCAGTGGCAAAAGAAATTAATGATGTGGAAGGACCAGGAACTGTCAACGAACGTGTAGCACAAAACTAGTTCAAACGTTTCAGAGATGATGACACTAACCTCGAAAACAAATCAAGATCAAAGAGACCTGATGTGGAATAGGAGGCTTGCGTGAAACAGCTGAACAACAGCCAAGCAGAAGTGCGCGCGTACATTGTCGGCAGAACTTGGTCTTTTACAAAGCACCATCCATCGACACCGCCATAAACTCGTCCTTGTGAACAGACGTTGTCGAGATGCTCCTCATGACCTGACCAATGACCAGGCTCAACGAAGTGTGAACATTTGCAAATAAATACTGGCAAATCCTCAAAATGCTCGTTCTTGGAGATGAAAAATGGCTCTGTTTTTGTAATTCTCAAAATACACGTTTTTAGAGATGACAAATGGCTCTATTACCGTAATCCTAATAACAGAAAACAGTGGTTTCGTTCCGGCCTGGCTTCAGAATCCGTTGTCAAACAAGGGCGGTTTGAACAGAAGGTCATGTTGTGTGTTTTTAATGGAATTTCGGAAAGGTGTTGCACGTTGAGGATGTCCCAGATGGTCATGCTGTGAACGGTATCCTTTATACTCAACAACTGCAGCAAGTATATGATGCTTTGAAAACAACCCGCTACACGGCATTGGTCAATCGAAGATGCGCACTTCCACAGCATGACAATGCCCCAGCACACACTGCCAATGTAACCAAATGCAAACTTGAGGAGCTGGAAGTGCTGCCTCACTCTGCCTACTAACCATGAGATTACCACTTTTCCGAGCCATTGCTCATTTCCTGCATGGACAGGAGTTCGACAATATGGATGAAATTGAAAATGGATGCAGAAAGTTCTTTGCTTCAAACCAGCCAAATAGTATAAGCGTGGAATTGAGGTTCTAGCAAAACGATGGCTACAGACAATAGTATATGATGGGATATTGTGATGAATAAACGTTATTCGTATCTGATCTGTTTAAAATATTAAAACTTAAAATACGAAAACTTTTTTTGCCTCAATCTAGTATTGGTCCAAAATCATACCCACCCACTCGACCATTTTATTTTAATGCGTTAGTGTTCCTGGTGTTGTTGATGCTGGTGTTTAGCCCGAGGCCAGTCCTGTACACACTGCCCTATGATGAAAAGTTTTCCGGCTTCGTTCTTGTTATCTGTTGTTCTTTAAGGTGAGCCTTAAATTTTCAAACTTGTGATCCTCCCAATTTATATTTCAGATAGCGTATTTCGGACTATGTTAACTAGTATCCTAAGTTGGTAGGGATGATTTGTAGGAGTCTGATGTTGTTGTTGTTGTTATTGCAGTTGTTGCTGAAGCCCAAATCAGTTCCATCTAGATCCGTGATAAAAGAAATTCTATCCGTAAATATCGCCACCTTTGTGTGTGTAGAGGGGGTAGTATGTGTGTACGCGTGTGTATGTATGTCTGTATAGTTGTGTGTGTATGAGTGTGGTGGAGAGGGAGGGATAGAGGGGGAGTATCTAGGACTATGTTAATTTAGTGGAGTGTGGTATTAGAGGCATTTAACTGATATTTCTAACATATTCATTGACCACGCAGAGGCTTCCTTGTTGTTGGTAGTGATACTGTTTAGCTCCAGGTCAGCATTGATCCAGTTGACATAACATAAAATGTTCAAGTCATTATCATCCAACTTTTTTTTTAATAGACTTAGGTGCAAGCATAGAAATGTGGTTAAGAAATTCGCTAGGCAACTGTATAGTTTAGTTTCAGACTTAGTCTCACTGTATAGCGCTTTGAGCAAGTGTTTCCTACTATAAGTCCAAGTTGATCAATGTCTTGTGAGTGAATTTCTATACGAAAATTGTGTAGAAGTCCATTGTATATGTGTGTGTATATTTGTCTGCCTGTCTCTCACTGCTTGACAGGCGGTGTTAACGTGTTTACGTCCCCATAACTTAGTTGTTGGGCTTCAAAAAGAGACCAGTGAAATAAGTGATAAGATTAGAATAAGTATTGGAGCTGATTTGATTGTCTAAACTCTTAAGACGGTGCTCCAGTATGGCGATAGTCCAATGAGTGAAACAAGTAATAGAATAAAAGTGTAAAAGAATAGTGTACGCACGACATTATATAATTTGGTCATTGTAGTTGCTGATCTGGATCTACTCGGTTTGGCTGCCCGCATCAATTCTGTTCGAATAGATTTCATACTCAGTGTAATGATACATTTTTATAGGCTAATGAATAACGTGAAAATCATTTCCACTATAAATCAATAAAGAGTTATTAGTAATTAAAGTTTGAAAATTTTGGGTAATTTTAGCCAAACATAAGCTACAGACGCAGTCATGCCTGTTTCCATAGTAACAAGCAGAATATGAGAAATCTTTTGTCTGCGAGAAAGCACGCGCCTGTTTCAATAGAAACAAGCGGAACTGGAACCTACAAGAAAAGGGTGTTATACTCAAAAACGTTTTTAGATAAATCTTTTAAGTTCGTGCTATCGCAATGCTTAAAACTACAAAAGACGTGTTGTTTACTATTTCTTCACAACACGTGCTATTTTCAGGATGTTGACAAAATGTGCAGTCACGTACAAACAACTTTCAACTCTTGTTTCCTGGCTGAGTGAAAATGATCAAACTTTAAACCTCTATAACTTCTTAA
>NC_142928.1:128174992-128189992 GCF_046866305.1 Octopus bimaculoides
ATGATAAAAGGTTAAAGGTTAGTGTAGTGAATACCATTTACAGTCAACTTTCAATATGTTGAAATTTGAAAGCAGCGAGCTGGCAGAGTCATTAGCACGCCGGAGAAAACGCTTAGCAGCATTTCGTTCGATTTTACGCCCAGAGTTCAAATACTGCTGGGGTCAACTTTGATTTTCATCTTTTCAGTGTTGATAAAATGAGTACCAGTTGATTACCGGGGACAATTTAATGAACTTAGCCCTTCCTCCGAAATACTGGCCTTATTACAAAATTTGAAACCACTATATCGAAATATCAAGACGGCA
The DNA here is from genome assembly GCF_046866305.1 of Octopus bimaculoides. Classification (NCBI taxonomy): domain Eukaryota; kingdom Metazoa; phylum Mollusca; class Cephalopoda; order Octopoda; family Octopodidae; genus Octopus; species Octopus bimaculoides. Next base: position 128,175,299 of record NC_142928.1, read on the forward strand.
AGCTGGTAGAATCGTTAGCACGCCGGAAAAATGCTTAGTTAATCTTCATGGATCTCAATTGGAGGCGCAAATACAAAACCTTGAAACAGTTTTAATGAAAATCATGCTGTAGATTTTTAGTGTACTAGACTCTGTAGTAATATAGTCTGTATTTTAACAAAAACACCACTCGAATGAAAGAATTTAAAATATCTGCTGATGGGGAAGTGTTTTGCAAACGAATTAAATGTAGCCATTTCAAAGTCAATAGTCACAGCCTCGAGTAAAATACCAACTCTTTGTGTTTTGACAATTCAAAAGATTTCATTGTAAGTTTTTTTGCAGATTTGCTACAAGCAACAGCATAGGTTTTACACACACACACACACACACACACACACACACACACACACACACACACATATTTACATTTATTTACATTTACACATTCACGGAGTATAATTATATACTCATTGATTATCCAAAATGAACTATAAAGTTGGTTAATTTGTTTTTAATTAATTTTCGGGCGGAAACACGATTTTTTATTTTATATTGGTTTCAAATTTTGGCAGAAGGCCAGTAATTTCGGGGGAAGAAGTAAGTTTTTTTACAACGACCCCAGTGTGTAACTGGTACTTATGTTATCGAACCCGAAAGGATGAAAGCAAAGTCGACCTCGGCGGAATTAGAGCTCAGAATATAAAGACAGACGAAATGCCGCTAAGCATTTTATCTGGCGAGTTAACTATTCTTCTAGCTCGACGCCTTATTCTTTTTATATATTAACAAGTATTTCGATGACACCCATTTTATGTTAAAGTTAATTCTATATTAAAATTGTTCCATCTTCTATCTTTTACTTGTTTCACAGTCACTGGGCTGCTGATATACGGGTGTAGTTCCGCTTTGAAGGGTTTAGTCGAACAAATCGATCCCAGTACTTATTTTATAAAGTCTAGTACTTATTCTATCAATCTATTTTACCGAACCTCTAAGTTACAAGAATCTAAACAAACCAGGACAAACACAGATTCACATACAAACACACTCACACACACACACATACATACGCATGCATATATATATACACTATATATATACTCACACACACACACACAGATACATACACTACAAAGACACACATACACATATCTTTTATCTTTTCTTTTACTTGTCCCAGCCATTTAGCTGCGGCCATGCTGAGCACCACCTTCAATGGTTTTAGTTGAACAATTCGACTCCAGGGGTTATTTTTAAAACCTAGTATTTATTCTGGAGGTCTCTTTTGCCGAACTGTTAATTTACGGAGACGTAAACATACCAACACTGGTTGTCAAGCGGTGTTGGGTGGGGCCAAGCAGAAACACAAAGACACACACACACATATATACGACGGGCTTCTTTCAGTTACCGTCTACCAAATCCACTCAAGGTTTTGGTCGACCCGGGGCTATAGTACAAGATACTCGCCCAAGGTGCCGCAAAGTGGGACTGAATCCAAGACCACAAGGTTGGGAAGCAAATTCCTTACCCATAAAACCAGGTCTGCTCCTGTAGTTCGAATAATTTTACAAAATAATTGCTTTTAAAAAACTTTATACTGAAAAGTTATTACAATAAAAAGTCAATTAACATAAAAATATTCGATGAAAAATCGTTTCGATTGAAAATCAGTCGATTGAAAAGACGCTCGGCAAAATTCGTTTAACGAAGAGTTATTTGACAGAGACTCATTCAATAACGAATTGTGTTTTATGTACACATACATGCACACTAACACAAGCACACACACACGCACAAATACACACACACACACACACACACATGTGCGTACGTACGCATATATATTATTACATATTTCCCTATATTATGGCATGTATTACATATGTCCATATATTATGGCATGTATTACATATTACCCTCTATTATGGCATGTATTACATATTACCCTCTATTATGGTATGTATTACATAACAGTGTATGAATTGAATAACACTGTATGGGATATGTAACAAATGATATCGCCCGTTTGCGGAAACAATTGTAATGTCAATTTGGCTTCTTTCCTCATTAAAATTATTACTTTTATTATTCACTTTGTAGGGCTAATACTAAGCCTACTGGATCTGACCTTGAAGTTGTGTAGTTCCCCTTTAGTATCAATCGAAGTTTTACGGATCTCATTTTGATTTTGGAATACTACGCTACCCACGATCTTGCATGATCTGCTAATGAAGCGAAAGCCTGGATTATAATTATCCCTTCATATATATATATATATATATATATATATATATATATATATATATATATATATATATATATATATATATATATTTATATATCAACAACAATAATAATAAGGATTATTACGAAGTGGCATATCATTACCTTTAATTCTTTATATATATATATATATATATTTATATATTTATATAAGGGCATTACTATACAATAATGCCTCACGCTATGAGGGACTCTAAGGTCAGACTACCATAAAAAACACATTTTTACCGAACGCGAGGAAATGCAACTCTCAAAGCCAGCCCCTTAAAAACAGACTGAATTATCGATCATGATTTCATAGTTATTGTAGTATTATACAACTTCTACTCTTCAGTATAATATGTTCAAGATAAATAGAAGTAGACAGAAATTCAACATATCAAACGAACACCGCATATCCATTATAGTACACAGAAGACTGTTTATCGCTATTTACCTATGTAAGTGGCGGGAATTTCGAATTGCATCTCGGTACATGTGTTTTTTTCTCAGAATAAATTCAGCACTGAATATATTCTGGTTATATACTTAAATTCAATAATAGGATGAACTCTTTTACAAGAATTTATCAAGTAGCTAGCGTGAAAAAAAACTCATAAGGGAAAAAATCCATCATTTATTCCTAAAATATATATTTATTTATATAAGGGCATTACTATACAATAATGCCTCACGCTATGAGGGACTCTAAGGTCAGATTATCATGAAACACACACACACACACACACACACACACACACATATATATATATATATATATATATATATATATATATATATATATATATATATATATATATACAGCTTTACATAGACCTACACATGTTTCAACTGCATCGATTAGTAACCGTTACAATTGCACCCCTACTATAATACCGGTGCATACATACATACATGCATATATACAAACATACATACATACATACATACATACATACATACATACATACATACATACATAGAAAAATACCCTGTTGTTGATGTCGAAATTCCAATGAAGGAACCTTTTATCTACGTTAGAAACAGGCTCTTTCTCTATTGAATTATTATCGCACAAACCTAAACGCAATCAATTTATTGGGCATTATTTTTTAGGTCAAATGCACTTGATGAACATTAAGCAGAAAATAACATGGTTCCAACCTCCGTTCAATCGTGGTATTTCTATGAATATACCTAAGAAGTTTTCCCTAATTAGTAAACACATCCCAAGCATATATTAATACCAGAATATGTTTAACCTATATAATGTTAAAATTAATTATTCTTGCCTAGATAACATTATTTCTAATATTGCACACAACAGTAGGATACATCTACGAAGAATTTATTACATGCATCTATCTGCAACATCAGAAATCAATTCACTGCTCGCTGAGGGAATTCTATCTTAAAAAAAAACACGAATGACTTCAATGACTTCAAGGACAGTTTCACTCAGTATAGAAAGTCTTTCGGTGTCAACGACAGAGACATCGCCGGTTCCCTCTCCTGATTCATAAGGAGACTTCAAGTCTCAGTTGAACATTGTCAGTAAAGCCCCTCACATAGAACACCTGCAACTGCCGTTTTCGTTTATATAAGCAACTTCACAAATTGAAACAGCTCACTGTATGCCTTAACAAGAAAACTGAATCTCATATTCTTACCTCCAAGAGAGTACGCTACTAGTTTTAAGCAGTTACTTATTAGTAGTTTTCCATAAATTTAGTAACATTTACAATTCCATTGGAATTTCTAACGAAATCAAGGAAGGTTATTCCTATGTGTGGCATAAAAATTGTCACATATCCAGCAATCAACTGTTGAAATGGCACCTAATTATCGACGAATTAGAGGCTACACTAATTGAACAGAAACAGCTAATAACAATTAGCATTGTTCATTGTCCACTCACAAGCAACTTTACTCAGAAACCGTGGTTGCCTCCCAAGTAAGCATTATTGCATCTTGAAATCAATTACAACTTCTCCATAAGATGCGTGGTTCAAGTTCATTTCAAGATCTTCGAATAGGCAATGGTGAAATTTGCACTATCTACAGAGAAACACACTTATTACTCAGCTTCGGGTCATATATCGTTATGAACATACCGAAGAATTCAAGCATCAGACCCAATAGATTTACTCCGGAATGGAAAGAGTGTACGCAGTTGAAATCTGCAATGCAGCCTTCATCGATTAACGCAGGAATATAATTACTAAGAACTTCAAAAATACCTCCTCCCTCAACCTGAAGTCAATAATCTAGCAATAGACATTTTAAAAGAAACACCAAATAGTGCTGATACTTTAAAAGTATCTATGAAAACTCAAACTCAATAAAGACCTGAGCGCAGTCTACTCTGTAATTTTTTATATGGGTCGGCAACAGGCAGCTGGAATTTGCTTCTTTGATTACCATGGAACTGAAAAGATATTCCTGATCAGTTTATCGCTTGATCAAGACTGTCGACATAAAAACATTCCTATTACTATTTATTTTTTATTTTTTTTATTTTTAGTTTAGCTGTTACTGTTCTACTCGGATGATGTATAGCACATTCTACTGTGTAGCAGTTTTTGAAATTAGACACCAAATGATGCACGCATTTACAACATTGACAAAAATTGGGGAATCTGAACAATTCTTACGAAATACTAAAACCTTGTCAGAGATATATTGACAGTAGTACACTTCGCAGGACTTTCGTGACCAAAGAACTTAAACAGGGAAAGTAACAGTATTTGATATCCAGCAGCTTCCATCAGATCCTGCCAGTATTCCCAAAAGGAATCAAAGCCAATGAAATCTTTAGACCAAAGGTTAAACAATGGTCAACTGCCGCTAAATGGGGGGGGGGGCTGGTCATGCCTTGGCTAAAAATGCGCAGACATACGGTAAAGCTAAGACATCTCTGGCTCTACCTAGACGGTGAACAGGTGTGGTCGCCCTTCCTCAAACTGGTCTTCCCACAGTTCACATCTTTTAGCGAACTGAACTCTTGGATGAAGCGCAGACCTAGGTTGGGTGCTTGGCAAGCAAAGTGCCGTCAGGCTCTCATGCTTCTCTGCTGAACGGGCAACGCGTGCGGTGGGGATTCCACCTCGTCTTTCTACAGAGAGTTAGCGGCCGGCAAGTGCGATGACGTTCTGGGGGAGATCCTAGACTTAGATGACAGTCAACTTACCAGTCTGTTCCCGAAGACTTTCGGGCCGGGCCCCATGGACAACTACCAGAAATCCTGAACTGACAGTGCTACCGAGGAGCACTGCCTGTTCTATATAAACTCTTTAGGAACAAAAGTGCAGCCACACGGACATGTGCGAGATGCGAGCAGAGCAATGACACTGTTTTGCATGCGATCGTACAGTGTCTGCTGATTTCTAATTTATGGGTTTATGTGGAGCACCTACTGTCGCGTATGTCACAGTTGTCAACTGAGTCCATCATTAAGATGGTTCCGCCTCCTTCCTTCATCAAGGAAAGGCAGGCAACTTTTCTCTGTTTGGTAGCTATAGCAAAAGAGGTCGTGTGGTTGACGTGTGTGAAAGGGATTGCATATGTATGTGTATGAAATGCTTTTGACATTATATCTAGATATTCCGAATGTCTGCTCCTGGAAGATTTCTCGAGAAGGTGAATCCTGAGCAAGGTTTTTGTTTTATTTTTAGAAAACTAGCAGTTACATATGCATGCAGACATTTTCTATCCATGCTACTCGTACCGATGTTGTCCAGAGGAAGACAAATTTGAAGACAATATATACAAGCAGCGCCGTCTCGGGCGTTGTTGTCAGAATGTAGAGTGAGTGGAACAAATAGCGTAACGCAATGCGTCCGACATACGAACGTTTTTCACAACAGAATGCCTTTGACAGGTATATTTATGTGTGTGTGTGTGTGTGTGTGTGTGTGTGTGTGTGTGTGTGTGTGTGTGTGTGTGTGTGTGTGTGTGTGTGTGTGTGTAGGAGTGGCTGTGTAAGTAGCCTGCTTACCAACCACATGGATCCGGAAACTGAAAGAAGCCCGTTGTATATATATATATATATATATATATATATATATATATATATATGTATGTATGTATGTGTGTATGTATGTATGCATGTATGTGTGTGTATATATATTTGTGTGTCTGTGTCCCCCCCAGCCCGACATCACTTGACAACCAATGCTGTAACCCGTAACTAGCGGTTCGGCAAAAGCGGCCGATAGAATAAGTCCTGGGGAGGATTTGCTCGACTAAAGGCGGTACTCCTGCATGGTCGCAGTCGAATGACTGAAACAAGTAAAAGAATATATATATATATATATATATATATATATATATATATATATATATATATATATATTGAGAAATGGAGTCAAACGCAGGTTTAATTCAGAATTTCACCTGCGTTTGACTCCATTTCTTACATTATTCATGTTATACAGAAATATAATTCCACTTAACACTGGAATTTCTACCTTTATAAGTAGGGTGTAATATCTTTGATATTTATGTAAATTTTTAGCTATCCTGGTAACCATTTTTTTTTCCATGTTATTCGTACACATTGAAAAAATATACATGCATACACACACACACACACACACACACACACACACACACACACACTCACACACACATAGATAGATAGATAGAATAAGTACCAGACGGAAAATAAAGGGTTGACTTAACTCTTCAAGGTTGTGCCTCAGCATGGTTGCAGTCTAATGACAAAACCAAATAGTAAAAGAAAAAAATGAATGTACACGCACACATACACACACAGAATAATTATATATTTATTCATATATATATATATATATATATATATATATATATATATATATATATATATATATATATATATATATATATATATATATATATGCGTGTGCGTATGTATATATGTGTGTCTGTGTATATAAATACATACATATAAAACTGAGAATGTGTGTGTGTTTGTGTGTCTGTCTTTCTGCCTGCCTATCTGTCTATTTGTATGCCTGTATGTATGCATCACTAAAACTCGAGAACTACCCAACTGATTTCATTCAAATTTTACACATGTCTTACTTAGGGTCCATGCAAGCCCGGAGCAATCTTTTATCTCTTACACTATTTCAGTATTACATGTCCAAAGTGAAACATTAACATCTCTATTGTAATATGAGATAATACTTTCAGTTTTAATAGTTCCACTATTAATATTTTCACTATGTATGTATATATATATATATATATATATATATATATATATATATATATATATATATATATATATATATGTATGTATGCATGTATGTATGTATATTATATATATATATATATATATATATATATATATATATATATATATATTTATACATATATACATATATATATGTATATATATATATATATATATATATATATATATATATATATATATATATATATATATATATATATATATATATATATATATATATATATATATATATATATATATATATATAAGCAATGTTAATTCTCTAAATGAAGTATTAACAGTAATTGCACGATAAAGTGTAGTATATTGCCACTTAAGTGTGGCTGACCCCTAGGGGTGGATGTTACTGTTGCTTTTAGCCCCAGGAGGACATCTCCTCCAGCTGGCTTATCGACACACGACTGTGTCCTGTTTGCCAAGGGTAGTTATCCCTCTCACCAACATCTGCACCAAGGTCAGCGGCTATCGGACGCCGACGAAGGGAAATAACCCTGAAATCCGGATCCGTTCGTGCTGCAGATGTTGGTGAGAGGGATAACTACCCTTGGCAAACAGGACACAGTCGTGTGTCGATAAGCCAGATGGAGAAGATGTCCTACTGGGGCTAAAAGCAACAGTAACATCCACCCCTAGGGGTCAGCCACACTTAAGTGGCAATATACTACACTTTATATATATATATATGTATATATTTGTATCTTTGTATATATATACATGTATGTATATATATATATGTATATATATATATTTATATGTATGTATGAATATATGTGTATATATATGCGTATGCATATATACGTATATATATATATTTATGTATGTATATATATGTATATGTATGCACATATATGCATGTATGTGCATGTATGCATACATATATGTATCTATATGTGTATATATATGTGTATATATACATGTATATGTATTTATATATATATATATATATATATATATATATATGTATATATGTGCATATATATGCATATTTTATTTATTTATTTATTTATGTGTTTCAGCCAAGTGGCTGCGGTCATGCTGGTGCACCACCGTGATTTTCACGTTCCTTGCATGGCTCTTCTCCCCCACCTGACATGGTCCAATCAAGAGTTTTGATGGCACATCTGGTGTATAAAAGAATTTGACATAGCTGCCCTAAACTGCGTCTCATTACGAGCCATTGGTTCGTCTGGTATCGTGGAGAGGAAAGCGTCAAGTTTTGTCTTGAAGACCTCCGCATCCATGTCTTGCATGTCTCTCAAATGTTTTGGCAGGGCATTGAAGAGCTGAGGTCCTCTGAAACCGAGGCTGCTGCAGTATCTCGTTCTTATGTGAGATGCAGTGGACGGTACCTTTGGCACCATGCAGTGGCGACCCGTGCGGGCATTCCTGTAGTACCTGATACCAAAGTTTGGCACCAGTCCTTCCAGTATTTTCTATATGTATATTATTACATATCTCTCCCGCCTGCGCTCCAGGGAGTAGAGACCTAGTGCCTTCAGTCGCTCCCTGTAGTTCATCTGTTGGACTGTGGCGATCTTTTTTGTATAGTGCCGCTGAATTGCCTCGAGTTCTGCTGTCCGCCTAACACTGTGTGGTGACCACAACTGAGAGCAATAGTGTAGGCGGCTCAGAACAAATGTCTTCCATAGAGTCAAAATGACTTTTTGATCCCTTGTACGGAATGTCCTCAGTATCCACCCTGCCAGTTGTCTGCACTTTGCTGTCAACTTGACAATGTGCATTTGAAATGATGCATCACTACACATGTTGATGCCCAGATCTCTTACTGTTTGTGGTTCTGGGATTGCAGTACCTCCAGGCCCTGTGTATGCCAGTTGGGAGGTACTTATGGTCTTGTAGCGCAGTACTTGAAATTTTTTTGCATTGAACTGCATATTATTTTGCTCTGCCCGCTCATATATTGCATTTAGGTCATTCTGCAGGCTTACAATATCATCAGGATTCTTTATTGCCTGAGATATCTTTGTGTCATCAGCATAGCTAGTGCTAGTGGCTCTCCGAGTGACCGTGGGCATGTCCAGAAGGGCCACTATGAACAGTAGTATATATGCATATATATGTATATATATATCTATATATGTTTGTATATATATATATATATATATCTATATATATGCATGCATGTATATATATGTATATATATGCATATTTATATATGTATATATATATATATATATATATATATATATATATATATATATATATATATATATATACACACACATCTATGTATATGTATATAAATATAGGCGCGGGATTGGCTCTGTGCTAAGAAGCTTGCTTTCCAACCGCATGGTTCCGGGTTCAGTTCCCCTGCGTGGCACCTTGAGCGAGTGCCATCTACTATAGCCCTAGGGTGACCAAAGCCATGCTTTGGTAGGCCAAAGGTTTTGGTTGGCGGAAACTGAAAGAAGTCTGTCCTATATATGTGTGTGTGTGTGTGTGTGTGTGTGTGTGTGTGTGTGTGTGTGTATTTGTGCCTGTGTTTGTTCCCCCCACCACCATCACTCAGAAACCGATGTCGGTGTGTTTACCACCTCGTAAATTAGTGGTTCGGCAGAACATATCGATAGAATATGGACCACGCTTACCAAGAATAAGTCCAGGGATCGATTTCTTCAACTAAAAGTTGGTACTCCAGCACGGCCACACTCAAATGACTGAGACAAGTAACAGAGTAAAAGAGTAATATATATAGAGAGAGAGGGAACGGTGAAGCGGAGAGGAGAAGAATTAGAGAAAGGGTGGGAGAGAAAAACAGAAAGGAAGAAGAACAGGAGAGGGAGATAGAATACAGATAGGTTGTAGAATGCGCATCGGAATTAAGATAAAACTTACTTGGAAATGGATGCATCTTCTTCCTTTCTGTTTTTCTTTCCCACCCTTTCTCTAATTCTTCTCCTCTCCCCTTCACCGTTCCCTCTAACTCTCTCTCTCACTCTTCTTCCTTGACTCTCTCGTTGCTCACACATGACCAACGGCTATATATCTTTCTTCCACTTCCTTCTTAAAGACAAGACGTGCTTTTGCCTGTCTCTTCTCAAAGCTCGTTTTTCCAGCGTTCATCACTTCACATCGTCTTGGCTTAACAGCAGTCACCGTTTGTTTTTACTGTGTTGTTCTTACTGTCCTGTTTTTGTTACCACTTTAACCCTCCGCAAAAAATCCCAAATTTTATTTAATTTCCTTTGCGAGAAGGACTGTTTTAACGAAGTCGCGTCTTGTCCCTACCGTCGAAACGAAACGCGGAGTAGAAAAAACAGGGACAACTGATGAAGGGGTATACTCTTTATGTTGCATGTCTCGTTTCTCTATTTGTTTCTTTCGAAATTCGAAAAAAAGTTCGTTTTCCATGCTTTTGTTTTTTATGTTCTCGTTTCTCATTTTGTTCACGTTTTTTTGACGTCCTATACCCATGTATGTAGGGGGAAAATTCACAAAAAAGCAACAGACGAAGACAGTGAGTGTAGGAAACAAACAGATGTATTCGTATAACGCTCGGGAATTGATTTGAGCCTACGCTCTTCCACAGAAAGGAACACAGAAAGAAACAAGGAGAGAAAAATGTGTGTAGTGGTTAGCGATCTATCATGGCGAATGCCGGACAGAAAGGTCACAGAGGAGAGTTAAGAAAACGGGGAGATAACAAAGTCGTAGTGATCCCAAAACGAAGGTGTGCGTGTGTAAGAGAGTGCTGGTGGTCTTGACGTGTGCATGTGTAGGTGTGAAAATGTGGGGATGGGAATTGGTCAGTGCTGGTGTGTGCATGGTGGTGTGTTGTGATGTGATGTGTTGTGTGGTAAAGTGTAGCGTGGTGTGGTGTGATGGCGTTAGGAGGTGGGGGAGGCGAGAGCGGGGAAAGCATGGGTGGAGTGTGGGTTAGGCTGAGGGTGGGGTAGAGGTGGGGTATGTGGGTAGGTAGAGGGTGGGGTTAGAGGTGGGGTATGTGAGAGAGGGTTAAGGGATGGGATGGGGTGGGATGGGAAGTGATAGGGAATGTTGGGGAGGAGTGTGTAGAGATGGGGTGGGCTTATGAGGGAGGATTAACGATGAGGGGGAAGGGGAAGGCGGATATGAGAGAAAAGAGAAAGAGAGTAGGGATGAAGAGAAGTAGGAGTCGGAGCAAGAGAGGAGAGGTGGGTGGGAGGAAGTAGGAGGGAGGAGGAGAGCGAGAGAGAGGCAGAGAGGCAAGGGGAGGAGGTTGGATGAAGAGGAGAGGAGAGCTGAGCCCATGTGCCGCAAAGGAACGAAGAGAGAGATTAATCCCTGTGTACGGCGCAAACGGGAGTCTGGATGGTCCCTGTGCAAGGACAATCCGAACACGGACAGGTGTTGCAAAGAGTGACCGGTAGAGAGGAAATCGCGTGACACCGGGGTGTCATTGCCAAGGCGGATGTCTCGGAGGTGTTCCGCGAACCGGTCAGCCAAGCGGCGTCCCGTTTGTCCGATGTACAAAGAATAGCAGAGAGAGCAGGAGATGCAATAGATGATATTGGAAGAAGTGCAGATGAAGGCGTAGGTGATGCGATAGAGTCGATGATGGGTGCCGGTTATGAGGGTGGTGTTGGAGAGGTAAGGGCAAGTGCGGCAGCGTGGGCGGGAGCAGGAGAACGAGCCAGGTTGGGAGGTTGGGTTGGGGAAGAAGCTGTGGACCAAGAGGTCTCGTAGGTTGTAGGCTCGTTTGAAGGAGGGGAGAGGTCGGTTAAGGAAGATGTGTGAAGTGGAGGGTCGGACTGGAGACGCCGGAAAACTCGGAAAATGGTGCGTTGGAGAGGTAGGGTGGTGAGGTGGTAGGTGAGGGAGAAAGGGAGGTGGGCGACGGCAGGGCGGGTTCGGGGAGAGAGAGCAGATGCACGGTCCACGGAACGTGCTCTGGCAAGGGCGGTGTGGATAGTGATGAGGGGATATCCACGTAGGATGAAGTGGCGAACCATGAGTTGAGACTGAGTCTCAAAGTCATGGTCGTCACTACAGAGCCTACGAAGACGTAGGAATTGGGAATAGGGGATGGAAAGCTTGGTGTGTTTAGAGTGGGAGGAAGAGAAGGTGAGGTATGAGTGTGAGTCTGTGTGTTTATAGTGGATGGAGGTGGTAAGAGTGGAGTGATGAATGCTGACCGAAATGTCAAGAAAGGAGACAGAGGTGTCAGAGATAGTGCAGGAGAGTGGAGGGTAGGATGGAAAGATTTGACGAAAGGTGTCTAGATGTTCACGGGAGAGTGAAGTTGCACCGATACAGAGTCGTCAATATAACGGCCATATAGTTCGGGAGTGGGACCAGTGAAACTTGAGAATATTTGGGCCTCAACATAGCCAACGAACAGGTTCGCATAGTTGGAGCCATTCTCGTTCGTTCTCGCTGGTAGAAATCGCCCGCGAACGAGAAGCAGTTGAGTGAGAGGACAAGTTCGGCCAGACGAACGAGTGTGGAGGTGTCGAGTTGGGGGTTGGGTCAGAGGTCAAGGAAATGTTTGAGTGCACGCAGCCCCACGTGGTGAGGGATCACCGTGTAGAGGCTCTGGATGTCGAGAGTGAAGAGAAGTTTAGAGGGGCCAGGAGGGAAGGAGAAAGAGTTGAACAAACGAAGCGCGTGGTTGGTGTCATGGATGTGAGAAGGGAGAGAAGCCACTAAGGGGGGGGGGGCAAGGACACGGTCAAGATATTTGGAGATAAGCTCGGTGGGGCAGTTACAGGCGGAGACGATGGGGCGGCCAGGGTTGTTAGGTTTGTGGATTTTGGGGAGGAAGTAAATGGTGGGAGTGCGTGGGACGCGGACAATGAGGTTGGAGGCTGTGGCGGGGAGACGGGAGGAGGAGATGAGGTCATGGATAGTGGAGGACACAGTCCGTTGGTTACTGGGCGTGGGGTCAGAGGGCAGAAGGCAGGAGAAGGAGGTGTCTTGAAGTTGGCGGAGAGAGCTTCGGCCTTGTAGAGGTCCGCGCGCCACACCACCACGGCTCCACCCTTGTCGCCCGGTTTTATAATGATGTCGTCAGTGCGGCGTCGGAGAGATCGAAGGGCCGAGAGTTCGGCTGAGGAGATGTTGAGACGACAGAGGCATGTACATGTATTTGTGTATACATGCATATATGTATATATTATTTTATTATTATATGATCGAACGCCACGCATCCATTTCCAAGTATATAATATATATATATATATATATGTTGTTGTACTTGGGGATGGTCATATTGCCAGTTTAGCCAATAAAAACACACGCACTGTATATTTGGTGTTAATTTGCTTCAGCTTTATATTACATTAATCTTAATCTTATTTCGGCCAGAGTTCTTTCGTCACACTTCTGTGACCTCATCAGTGGTCCTTTGTTTCCTTCTTTCTTATGTGTGTCTCACCTTGCTAACTATCAGCCATTTTGTATTTTGTATTCCTATTGTATGTGTCTATGCATGCGTGTCCTTCAACGTGTCTGTGTCTTTTGTAAGTGCATGTGTGTATGGGGAGTGTCTGTATCACCTATATTCTTTGTTAATACGTGTTCGTTTGTATTTGTTCTTATTTATTTATTTGTTCATGTGTGTGTTTTTTGTTGTTTTTTTGTTTTTTTTTATCTACTGTGTGTTTTTTTTTTTTTGGGGGGGGGGTGATTAAATTTTGTTAACGTATGTAGTATTTAATTCCATTTGTTTATCTATGTATTGTATTATATCTTGTTCGTGTGTTTGTACCCCCACTATTGCTTGACAACCGATGCTGGTGTGTTTACGTTCCCATAACATACCGGTTCGGCAAAAGCCACTAGTACATAACTACTAGGCTTACAAAGAATAAATCCTGTGGTCGATTTGTTCGACCAACGGCGGTGCTCTAGCACCGCCGCAGTCACATAACTGAAACAAGGAAAACAATAATAAAAAAAACTATGCCATTTTAATCCCGAGTAAGGCCGGTTATCTCTGCTAGTATACATATATATATATATATATATATATATATATATATATATATATATATACATATATATACTACTTTTTGTCTTTTACTGATTTCAGGGTCTTTTACGCCGAACCGCTATGTTACAGAGACGTAAATATGCCAACACCTGTTGTCAAGCGGTGGTGGTGGTGATGGTGGGGACAAGCATTGGTACAAAGATACACGTAGACACACATACATGCACACGTATAGTTATATATGTGTGTATGTGTGTGTGTATGTGTGTAT
>NC_142928.1:128194992-128204992 GCF_046866305.1 Octopus bimaculoides
ATATATATACGACGGGCTTTTTTCAGTTTCCGTCTACAAAATCCATTCACAAGGCTCTGGTCAACCCGAGGCTATATAGTAGCTGGATGTCGCGCAGTGGAACTGAACCCGGAACCATGTGGTTGAGAAGTAAACGTCTTACTCCACAGCCATGTATGTATATGTATGTATGTATGTATGTATGTATACGTGTGTGTCTGTGTGTGTATTTATAAGTATATATGTATGTATATATGCGTATATATACACACTACATACATACATGTGCTTATATACGTGTGTTCGTATATACTTATATATACATTTATACATGTGCTTATACATATGTGTGTACATACGTGTATGTGTGCGTGTGTATGGATTTATGTTGTCTACACACGGACATTGTGCATGTGTGTGCTTGTGTGTGTGTGTGTGTGTGTGTGGTGTGTGTGTGAGTGTGAGAGAGAGAGAGAGAGAGAGAGAGAGAGAGAGAGAGAGAGAGAGAGAGATAGAGAGAGAGAAGAGAGAGAGAGAGAGTATATAGTATGGGTGCCTGTGTCTATGTCACAAGACGAACAATTACGGAGGAGGCTTTGACACTGAAGTATAATTTACAATTAATGACATGTTTGTGCAATACGAGAGCACATAAACAGTATGACGTCCGGCGGAGTAAAGCAGGAACATCACGTATACAAATGAAATGCATATTATATATATCAAACCTTCCGAATCGACGCATACGCACATGAGCACACGCGCACACACACACACATGCTCTCTCTCTCTCTCTCTCTCTCTCTCTCTCTCTCTCTCTCTCTCTCTCTCTCTCTCTCTCTCTCTCTCATACAAGCTATAAATCACTGGTGCGTTAGCAGTACATCATTTGGATGCCATACTGGACTAAAGAATCTTGTTTCATTTATATGCTACGCTGGACTATAGAATCTATTTGCGAATGTTATACATGACTGTATGCTTTTTTTTTTCCTTTCTTTTCATTATGTGCTGGGTTAGGAAAAAGGGTCTGGGCCCATGACCTTTTTATGCCTTCTGTGACTAGTGTGTTTGCTGTCGTTTACGTTCCGTTTAAACAGTTACAATTCAACAACTGCGGGGAAAAATATGAGGGGTGTGATGATTCCAGAGAGGCGTTATTCTAAAGACGAAAGATTGGACTTAGTGATTGGACTATGGTACCTAGAGAGTTAGACGCAACAAAGGTGACCAGAGGAAGAAAGGTGAGTGGATAAGCGGACGAGGGACATGACCATCAAATTCCAAAAAACAGCGGCCGGTAATGTAGCAACATACTTATGAACCAGAAACTGGAGCGTGTCTGTAAGTGATTTTATATGCGAATCAGTTAAACAGCCCGATTCTGGATGCGATCCAAGATGTCGGTGTGTGTAGCAGCAGCACCGTTCCTGATGCGGAAGCAATATGTGTGTAACCCAATGTGGGTCACACTTGAGTTTCATTGTCGGTAAATGTTGAAAGAAGGGATAAAGTATATTTTGGTCTGGAGAGAAGGGCCAGTCTTTGAGATGCACGCCTTGCTATATTAAAACTGTATTTTCGCCAGGAGAGACTCTTCATGATAACGAGGTAAAACATTTGGATTGGCCGTGAGGGCTCTAGCTGAATATCGCTCATGGTTACTGGGAGAGGATGGAGGAAAGTTTTTTTTTTTTAATTTCTTGCGTTTGAAATTTTTACTTTTAAAAGATTGGCACACCCACTAGAAGATGATTTCGAAGTGTCCGTTGATGGAATGAAATAGATATGCACACTTTGTCTTTACATGCAATATTTTCAGTGATCACCCGAGCCAGTTTCAATCTTCTAATGGAAGTGACCGAGGATCCTGTTTAACTGTTCACACACAACTTATAATTGCTATTACTAAATGCTTAAGGCGGCGAGATGGCAAAACCATTAAACTCCGGATAAAATGTTTAGCATAATTTCTTCCGGCTCTACGCTGAGTTCAAATTTTGCCGAGGTCGACTTTTTATCTTTTCAGGGGTCCATGAAATAAGTACCAGTTGTGCACTAGAGTCGATGTAATCGACTTCTCCCTTTCCCCAAATTTGTTGTCTTTGTGCCAAAATTTGAAACAATTAGTACTAAGAGCTCACTTTAATCGGAATGACTTGATAACACGCTACTTCAAGCGCTAACAATGTTTCGCTTAATGGCTATACTCTGCTACAAAATATATCTGATGATTTTAGTCAACACTGCATGTGATAGTCAGATGGGAACATCTTTATATGCAATCTTTATATACAGTATCTTCATGGACATACGAAATTTAATAGTTAAACAGTAAAGATATATTGACTTTCTTATGAGTGTATGTATGTATATATATATATGTGTGTGTGTGTGTGTGTGTGTGTGTGTATAGAAAGAGAGAGAGAGAGAGATGCATATATATTTATGCATGCAAATATGCATATGCGTAAGTATATATGTATGAATATAAATAAAAGATGGAGAGAAAGAAACATAGCTGTATGTGTGTCTATAAGAATGTATTTAAATACATGCATGTCTATGTGCGCGTGTATATGTACCTGTATGTATATATACACACACAGCTATGCTTCTTTCTCTCCCTCTTTTACTTATATATATATATATATATATATATATATATATACGTATATGCTTACGCATATACATATTTGCATATATATATATATATATATATATATATATATATATATATGCATCTCTGTCTCTCTGTCTCTCTCTCTCTCTCTCTCTCTCTCTTCTCTTTCTCTCTCCCTCTCTCTCTCTATTTCTCTCTCTCTCTCTCTCTCTCGCTCTCTCTCTCTCTCTCTCTCTCTCTCTCTCTCTCTCTCTCTCTCTCTCTCTCTACTCATAAGAAAACCAATATATCTATACTGTTTAAGTATTAAATTTCGTATGTCCATAAAGATGCTGCATATAAAGACAAGATGTTCCCATCTGACTATCACATGGAGTGTTGACTAAAATCAACGAACATTTTCTGTAGCAGAGTATAGCCGTGAAACGAAATATTATTAGTGCTCGAAGTAGCGTATTATCAAGTCATTCCGATTAACGTAAGCTCAGATTGACTATAACTATAATTCAAAATGCCCAGTGGTATTTTAAACCATGCCACGCTAATTATACGCGAAGAATACGTTTCGAATACAATTTTCTGAGGAATGCTCAATAGCTTACTCTATAATATTCAAAAAACCTGAAGTACTCCTCGTTGAATTCGACGGAGCGCTTTTCCCTTTTTAAAAAAATAATATATGAATTGGAATTGAGCCAAAAATTTAAAACTGGTTTCCTCCACCATGTATCTTAGTATTCTTACACCTGCCTCCTCTTCTATATGTGTATGTCTTCTTTACCAGTCTACCTGACGGTCTGTATCTTTGTGTGTGTGTATATCTGCGCGCGCATGCGTGCTTTATGTAACTTGTCCATCTTTTATCTATCGCTACCTAACTCTTTTTGTGTTTGTACTTCTTCCAAGCATATATACACAAACATACATATACACAAATAAATAGCAACCCGCACAGTCACAAGCATATATCAACAAATACACACGCATGGCTACACACACACACATACATACATACTTACATCCATACGTATATACATGCATATATATAACTGTATGTATATATATATATATATATATATATATATATATATATATATATATATATATATATATATATATATATATATATGTATATGTATGTGTGTGTATGTATATATGTATATGTATACATATATACACACATATGTATGTATTATGTATGTATGTATGTATATGGCGGCTGTCAGCTCCTTATCTTGTATGACCATCTGTTGTGCTAAAATTACAGGCGTAGTGCCCCTTTATGTCATGTCTCCCCATGACGATGTCAACAGACATCTGTATGGGATGATCAAAACTCCGCCTCCAACACTCCTCATAGTATTTCAACAAAGAATGCACCCACCCAAGCAACCAGAGTATCATCGCGACTGCTCACGCTTACACCATACAATCCGTGCCCTCCCAAACAAGGAAACTCCGGAAGTTTCCTGTATTTCATTGGCTCAGATACACGTAATACCCTAATTGTAGCAACAAATGCCCCGTTATCTGTTTTGGGTTCCAAGATGCTCGAGTTCTAGAACTTAGGAAGTAAAGGAAGCAAAAATCTCATGTAACTCAAATTTTATAGTGATAAAGGCTTATGCAAACAAGTGCCGGTCTGTAAATGCTTGAAGCTGTTAAGCTGGTGTGAAGCAAAAAAAGGGATAAAATGATCAGAGACTACTACACCGAAGGTTTAAAGTCAGAGTAATCTTCCATATGCATTTATATATGTGTACATATGTAAATACACTTTTGGCTGGCCATTGACTCCTCTTGAGTTCATCCGTTCTTCTACAGGTTTTGCTTTTCAATCCGCAAGGTGTCCAAATAGATCGCCTGTTTCACAATGAAAATTTGGTGGAGTTGTTGATTTTGTCACCGACGACTTGACTAAATACACACGCGAGCGCGCACACAATATCTCACAGAAGTATGTACACTCCTAAAAATTTCAGTAAAATCGCCATTACTCTGATAATATCGAAGGAAATCAAATGAAATTTGTACTGAATAAAATTTATTATACATGCAAACATTATACAAATTTGAAACACAAAACAATAAACATTTTGAAAGATATGAACGAAATATTAATTTTCAACCGATACAGAAATATGTACACCTTAAAAGATTATTTGCTATACTCAATATTTGGTATGACCGCCCTTGCTTTTGATGACTGCATTAAGCCTTCTGGGCATAGAGTCGATTAAATTTCTGCACATAACCGATGAAATCGACCTCCATTCATCTTTCGACTGTGTTACATTGCGGGGTTATTTCTCCTCAAACTTCCTTTTCAAAACACCCCACAGATGTTCTATTGGATTTAAATCAGGTGATATGGTAGGCCAAGGCAATACCATTACCGTTTTATCTGATAAAATCTTAGTCGCCATCTTTGAAGTGTGTTTAGGGTCATTATCATGCTGGAACATGGAATGTCTACCTAGTTCCTTGATGCTTTTCAACAGTGTTTTCTGCAATATGTCACAAGAAAGCCTTGAATCCATTGTTCTCTCAATAAATGTGAGTTTTCCCACATCAGCCGCATTCATGCATCCCCAAAACATAACACTTCTGCTGCCGTGTTTCACGGTAGGCACGGTGCATTTGTTGTTATTGTCTTTACCTGGTCGTCGCCATACTCGTTTAATACCATCTGACCCAAACGAGTTGATTTTAGTCTCATCAAAAAAAAAAATAATAATAATTTTATTCAAAAACTCCTCCTTACTCACATAGGTTTCGGCAAAAGAAAGACGACTTGATTTATGCCTGGTAGTGAGGAGAGGCTTCTTACGAGGAATGCGTGCATGAATATCACACTGGTTCAAACTTCGGTGAACTGTTTGGACGGATACACTCTTTCCACTAACAGAAGACACTTTTGGGGCCAAAGATAAAGCGGTACGACGCCTGTCGTCCATCACGCAACGTTGGATGTGGCGAATATCACGTGCAGTTAAAACAGGACGACTGGACGATGTTTATTGCTTAGCCGTCCAGTAGCTTTGTACTTCTGAATTACTTTGACAACTGTGTTTATGCCAATATGTGTTCGTTTGCTAATTAACTAGTATCCTAAACCATTCTTGTGCAAATTAAAAATAATTTTCTTCAAATCTTCAGACAATTCTTTTCCTTTTGGGTTCATTTTAATAACAATGAAGATTTTCACCACGGTACACAAATAGAGTTTCTGCGGATGCAATAACAATAACGGGTGCAAAAATGCCAGGAGAAATAATTTATTAGAACTAATATTAGAATTAATATTTCGTTCATATCTTTGAAAATGTTTATTGTTTTGTGCTCCAAGTTTGTATAATGTTTGCATGTATGATATATTTTATTCAGTATAAATTTCGTTTGATTTCTTTCGATATCATCAGAGTAATGGCAATTTTACTGAATTTGTTTAGGGGTGTACATACTTCTGTTGAGATACTATATATATAGAGAGAGAGATATTCCATGAGTACCTTTTCCTACATCGTGACTTTCATACTTTATGCGGTGGCCCCTTTCAGTTAATTGAAATTATAACCGTAATGAAAAGAAAATTCATGAGCGTTAATAAAAAATGTTGACGTCGGACAAGAGAGATTGTTCCCAGAATTGCAGTCGTCTAAAAGCTAAATCAAACTGTGAATGCTGGGAGTGAGAGATTGATCTTTGATAACTAAGGTGATAACTCAAGACATGTTTTGATCTTGTTGAACCTCATCAGCAAAGAATGCGCAATACGAAGCTAACTAACCACAAACTGACCTAGAGGGTTTATGGTTTTGGTGTGAAAATAATTCATTGAGGCAATTTAAAACAATAGCATTGGAAAATGTATGATGTCAAAACAAATTCGGTCAAACAGGTATTTGCACACACACACACATGTTTGCATACGCATAAACATAAACACACATACACAAAAACACACATTCACACATACACGCGCGCGCACACACACACACACTCACACGCGTGCGCACAAACATACACACGCGTGCGCGTACATGCCATTATATATCGGAGCTATTCCATTTTTTATTTATTTATTTCATACATCATCCGCTTCTGTTAGGCAGTGACAGACGCGTGGGAGTGTGAAGAGGTGGTAGGCCTTAATTCTTTCTTTTCGAAAGAAATATCGTAAGTTAATGATTCTTAAGTAGTCCCAAGACCATAAAATTTGGACGGAAATATAGAATATAGTCGAAGACATCGAACCCCAGTGGTACTCGATACTTTTGATCCCAGAATGATTGAAGGCAAAGTTGACCTCGAGCGAGGATTTGTTGAACTCATGAAGTAACGATCCATTACTAAATACCGTAAGGTGGTAGTGATAGTGATGTTAAGAGAATTGAAAGTAAAGCCGTGTAGTTAGTGCTTCAGTTCTGGTTCAAACCACAGCAGGACTCGAACTCTTTACAACAGTAGTATTCTTCAAATTACACTCATATGTCGGAAGAAAGAACGAAAGCGTTCCATAATGCATCCAAGATAAACAGTCATTACTGAAGCACTTTCTAGAAATAACAAGTGCATCTATCTCAAATCACGTCACCATTAGGCCTCAAGTGGTAGACTTAATCTTTCGATGGTAGACTTAATCCGACTTAACTCCATCACTTGGCACCATAGCTGCCTCTAGCGAACTTCATTCTCTTATTCTGTTGTAAATATTTAGGTCAGGCTTCCAGTTTGAGAATACATACTTCCCTCTCCTCCACCATTCTCGGGGACCCAATACTGGTTCATGGACACTGTTTTCTTACCTGAGAAAATGAGGACAAAAAGTGAGAGAATACTTTAGTTAATGTAGTTGTAGATTCATGAGGTGAAGGTGAGGGAGTAACAGCATGAACATGTCTGGGAGGTTTTTGAGAAAAGATCTGCGCAATCAAGGATGGTCTCAGTCTCAGCAGTAACAACAATAATGAAATGTTCACGAAAACTGTAACAAGTTATCACAGCAGAAATCAAATATACCACACTGTTGTTTTATCCATAATATAGAAGTTGGGATGGATCGTTAATAGTTCAATGCTTAGACACGTTAAAAGTGCAATGAATTTCAATTCACGAAGTAGATAAAATATATCAAATTATATAATCCGTTATTGATATTACATTGAGATTCAGGATTTCATATCCATAGATGGTGGATAATCACCAGATGATTAAAAAGCCGACTTGTTTCTCGAATATCAGACATAATTATTTTGTCATACAGTTTCTAGTCTTGCATTATTTGAATGAAAATATAAGGGATAAAATTCATTGAAAATTTTGTAGAAATAAAGTAAATGAAGACTTAGATGGCATGATTATAATAAGGGGGGGTTCAATAAATAATTATATGGTAGTAAATACGGAAAGTTAAGGAGTTGAAATTATGATGATGTAAATAATTACTTTGTAACATAGCATAGAGAGTTACGGACAGCGATTCACAAAATGAATGGCAGAGACTGGTATGAAATATTTCATTTGGATTAAACAGAAAAGGAAAATAGCGAATGTGATTGTTCGTGGTAAATAACTAAATATTAATACGTTAAATTGGATGTTGATATAATCTTCCAATGTTCTAAGTGACACGTGAGCGAGATCTCGGATTGGCATTTTAGATACTCTGTGGGTTTATTAAGTTTGTTGACTATGAGGCTTTCGTTAGCAACGTTTTATATCATTTCTCTATATACTCCAGCATCCACGTGTTAGATGTTGTAGTATGTTCTTTCAAATGCCAGACATAAATCGATAGTTTTGTTACATTCCTTTTCTCTACATAAACTATGGCGAGTAATTTGTTTAAGTTTATCTTCCACCATACCGTCGTAGTGTTGCCGTATGATATGTAATTTTGTTTTGGGTGAGGTGACTTTTGCTTCGTAGATACAGCTTCGGCGTTGTATGGCTTAATAAGAGGACATACATTTGTATTTCTGCATATGCAGTTAATCTCGGTAAATTTAATTGGTTTTCTTGCAACAAAATTTGTCATAATAGTGGTGCAGCTGTAACCAATTTAAGGTTATTTCTGTATGATAGTTTTCTGTCTCTATGGTTGATGGGGAAATGTTTGTTTATTAAGGCTAGGAGATTTTTAGAAATGTTTGACTTAACATTTAAGAAGATGGGTGTAACCAGATAATACTACAGCGTTTCTTACTACTGGATGATGGCTATTATTTTCTACTTCGAAATTTTTTTTTACTTTTATGTCAGAATATGCAAGTTTTTCCTTTTCTTTTTTGTTTTGTTTTGTCTTCTCTAGTGTTCTTTAATCTTCTCAATATCACAATTAAGTTTGCTTCTAAAGGTAATGACGTACGTAGGAAATTCACATTAGCTATTACAGTTATGATATCGGATTCAAATGGTTCTCGGTCCTTATCTATATATGTATATATGTGTGTGTGTGTCTATATATATATATATATATATATATATATATATATATATATATATATATATATATATATATATTCTTTTCCTCACTTGTAGATATACTAGATATACTAAACTTTCAAAGACAAGGCTGGTTTCATCCTGAGCCATCATCTTCATGTCAAATACAGTTACTGTATTGTCTCTGATAGGTAACTTATCGTAGCGCAATGATCAATTTCATGGAAATGATCCCTCGCCTACCCCCGCCCTCTTTCTCTTTCCCTCACTCTCTCTCTCACACACTCTCTCTGTCTTTGTCTCCTTCTCTCTCTCTCTCTCTCTCTCTCTCTCTCTCTCTCTCTCTTCTCTCTCTCTCTCTCTCTCTCTTTCTGCGAAAATGTTTGTATTTTCAGTGAACCCTTTATCGTTTTTGTTCAGGAGAAGTCTGAAAAGAGAAACACCAACATGAAGCATAGTTTCTTTGTGGGTAACCTAAAATTATATGCCAAAATTATGGATGGCATTTCGAAAATTCATGATCCGTTTACGATATTTTCTATAATGATATATGGAAGAAATGTGACTATGATAAATGCTCCGTAGATGATTGTAAAACAAACTAAAACTACAAATCACTCTTGCAACATATCTGTTAATGACCTCACTATTTCTCTGATTTCTCTCTGTAACTAACGAAGAATTCTATAGATACTTACTGCTGTATGTGACACACTGTGATGAAACTTGCAATGCGTAAAGCATAACCAGAGAATTAAAATATATGATCCTCAGAGTTTTACGCATACAATAACATATTTGATGTATCTGTATTCCAACTAACATATAGACTGAACAATTTGATGTTAGATGACATCCAAGCAATAGATATTGCACCCTGAGAACAATTAATGGTCAGCAAAAGTGTTCACCTCAATAGTGATACTACTAAACCGAAAGCACGGAGACGAG
>NC_142928.1:128209992-128217492 GCF_046866305.1 Octopus bimaculoides
TTACTTTGATAAGGCAAGTAAGTTCTAAGTCCAAAGCTCTATCAAAGTAAATCTGATATCTTGCCTATGACAACAGTATGTATTCATTGCTGTTGGTATCGTTGCCACCGTCGTCGTCTTTACTCTCTAGCGTTCCACCATCAATCCAGTTTTTTTTTTCTCCCTTAAAAATATCTGACGTAATATCCTTGTTAAAACCCTCGAGGAATAATTAAGTTCATGGCGTTTTTAAAAGTTCTTAAATAACAATATATTTTACGTGCCTTCGTATGGCTCCATAAATGTTGACACATTATGTTGACATTTATTCTTCAAGAATAACTTTTTTTCTCTGGAAACAAGCCATTTTATCTTGTTTTAAGTTACACTCAAAGGCGGCGAACAGGCAGAATTGTTAGTACACCGGACAAAATGTTTAGCGACATTTCCTCTGGCTCTTTACATTCTGAGTTCAAGTTCCGTTGAGGTTGACTTTCCCTTTCATCCTTTCGGGCTTAAAATCAGTTGCGCTCTAGGCTCGAAGTAATCGGCAAGATCCATCGCCCAAAATTTCTGGCCTTGTACCTCTAAGTAGAAAGAATTAAGTAACACTCACAGCTGTATTTTCATGCAAACACACAATAAACCGCGATAGTTAAAATTCGAATCAGACGGTTTTAAAGCAACTCACTTCACTCGGTTGATTCTTGTGCGATCTTCTGTCACATACGCACATCAGATATTATTTACCTCCTTTTATTGCGAGTTAGATATTACAAATCGATCCCTGGTCACATTTTACTATGCACATGGTAATTCAACTGAATGAAGCAGGTATTTCAATTATTTTATAAATGTTTCTAACTGTCCTTATTGGAAGGAATCTCTAACCCAAATAATAATACAACTTCAGCTGTAGTGATAGTGATAGTAGCAATAGTTCTCTATCAACAGCGCAGCACCAACACTTTAAAATTGTCCCGTGTTCCGTTTGGATTGTGAACTATTATAGCAACCCTTAATAACGTGGTCTTACTTATATCTGTGTCATCACCACAGTTGTGTGCCTGGAAAATAAATTAGCCTTAGCAGCAAACAGTAGCAACAGCAGTAGATGTAACAACAGCAACTGTAGTAGCTGTATCCATCTCCGAATCTTAAATTTCATGTTTGATGTCTACACAGAAAATATCCATTTAATTATTAACACGACAAACATGAAATGCTTTAAGGAGAATTACTTCTAAATGCCAACTGTTGAAGTTCAAAGTCCAAACACTTACAGTGGGCAGGGCAGTAATGACCTGCTTAGGTCATGTTTTACTGTATACTGGATAACTCCGTTGTGAACTTGCTGAGAAAGAATTTGCTCAGCCTTTCCCAACTTGGTAGTGATATAAATGATTAGGTTCAGCCTTCCTATTAATGGTTACCTCCCAGCTACTCTCTATCAGTTGTAATCGGTCCTCTTAACCTAATTTTTAAGGATTCGGTTTAGCCATCTGTTAATTCTGTTGGCTGGAGTGAAAGATTAACTGATCATTTATGTTATATCTTCATTTAGTTTTCTTTCCCTTTCCTAATGCCCCCTCTCACTCTTTCTCTCTCTTTCTCTCGTTCTCTTTCTCATTATTCTTATATTATATGTGTGTGTGTGCTTATCGTCTAGAACTCATGCTTTACCATTTTTTTCCGTTTCTGTGATATTCATTTATAAATCTCATTAATTATAAAACTAATATCAGTAATCAATAACGTAAAGTTAACTTTACACAGTCTATCAATTTTCAGAGTTTTAGTTTTCTTTCCAATTTCAAAATCAAATGTAACTACGACTTGATGAAATACCTCGTAGGCTTTCATGAATAATATAAGTGTCTTGCTTTCACGTAATGTGTTAAATATTTTTCAGTGTGGAAAGACTGTTATTCTCCAGACTGACTTCCGCTGAACATACAGGCACGTCCTGTAAGTGATTGAAGCCAAGTCAAGGACACGATTCACTCCGAGCATCTGGGGATGTAGTCCTTACGTGCAGTCATTCAATAGTAGCTACGCTAGACTGGTTTCTTTTAAAGTTATCCATCAAAGCTTTGCATCTGAGTGGATATGAATACAAATTCAAGCTAAAGATATATCAATTATGTGGTATCCTTATTGCATTATAGCTGTGGAGTATAACTCTTATAGTACTTGCTTGTAGTGAGGTGGGACTGACAAGAAACATTGAATTACCGCCCAATATGATATCCTTACACCGACTCGACCAGCTGTTGCAATGAATACTTTATGGAAACATTTCAATAAAACAGGAATTAATATTCAAAGTAAAAGAATTGAAAATACTTTCAACCATAAACTAGCTCACCAGGTGATATCATACATTATGACTACAGGGAAATAAAGTTATGCATCCGTCGTCAAAGTAAATTACTAAATACATTCACAATTATAAAGACATCACTTACAGTTTCCAATTGAATTTTATCTTGATTCATAAACGACAATACACCACATTAGTTATGTAACATTTATTTATAGTAGGGCGGTAAGCTGGCAGAATGGTTAGCACGCCAGGCGAAATGCTTAACGGTATTTCGTCTGCCGTTACGTTCTGAGTTCAAATTTCGCCGAGGTCGACTTTGCCTTTCATCCTTTCGGGGTCGATAAATTAAGTACCAGTTATGGACTGGGGTCGATGTAATCGACTTAATCCGTTCGTCTGTTCTTGTTTGTTCCCTCTATGTTTAGCCCCTTGTGGGCAATAAGGAAATAGGTATTTCGTCTACCGTTACATTCTGAGTTCAAATTCCGCCGAGGTCGACTTTTTCTTTCATCCTTTCGAGGTCGATAAATTAAGTACCAGTTGCGTACTGGAGTCGATCTAATCGACTGGCCCCCTCCCCTAAAATTTCGGGCCTTGTGCCTAGAGAAGTAAAGAAAAAAAAAAGAACATTTATTTATAGTAAGGTGGCGAGCCAGCAGAAACGTTAGCACGCCGGGCGAAATGCTTAACGGTATTTCGTCTGTCTTTACGTTCTGAGTTCAAATTCCGGCGAGGTCGACTTTTCCTTTCATCCTTTCGAGGTCGATAAATTAAGTACCAGTTGCGTACTGGGGTCGATTTAATCGACTGGTCTCCTCCCCAAAAACTTCGGGGCTTGTGCCTAGAGTAGAAAAGAATATTATTTATAGTCAATGCAATCAAGCTTTCTCTTATAACTATTTAGCGTTGATTATAGATATTTACATTATCTACTATCCAAGGAGGCGTACTCTAATGGGCTCCTGACCTACTAGATATTCCTCAAATCACACCCCATAGTCTTAATGAAATATAATACAGTTCTAGTTATCTCTAGGAAAGCGAGATGTCACCGCCGAGCTAATATTTTCGATCACAGTTCTGCTTGATCAAAGTTAATCTGGAACTAAACAACAATAGTAGTAAATAGTGCAGTGATGTTGCTCTTCTTTAGACAACTTTATTTTTCCATGAATCAACGACTTTCTTAAGTTTTAAATCCTATTTCAGATACAGTTTTGATAAAATTCCTTTGTCCCCTTTCATATGAAATTTCATTAACGCCAATGTTTCTTTTTTTTTTTCTATTCTTATTACAAATATAATTTCAATTGATTAAAATTTATTTTCGGCTCACAACCATTAACTATGATAGCCAGCTCGTTTTACTATATGTAGCATGTACTGAGTTTCACATGATTCTTCCAAAAGCCTTAGACATTTTAGTGCATGTCACTAACATCTATATTATTTTATTTTATTTCAAGATCAATTTCCAAATTTGTTTTCACATCACCGTATTTATGTTTATTCTACTCTTACAAAAGTGACGCTGCTCCTCTGATTTCTTAAAATCATTCTGTCAACCATGAAAGTGTTTTCATTTCCCATTATTCTTATCATGTCTCTCCAACAGCTTTTCATTTCTTTAAAACAAACAAATGATTCAGTTCGTGGTTTAAGATTTTTGATTTTTGTTTTTTTCTTTAATGGCTTAGTCAGAGGGAAAATTATAGCACCCATGACTTTTCTATGAAGGCTTCCAAGGTCAGTAGCAGGTAGAGAGGGAGACCTAGCCCGAATGCTTCCAACAGGTAGTGATGCTTAACGGAGCGACAGATTAACTCTATCCCTGAACAAAAGACAACGTTCTCGCCAACGAGATTCTACATAGATTCCTTGAACTAACTTTCACCTACAAGATGACTGATATCGGTGGTATAATGATGGTGGTGGTGGTGGTGGTGGTAATAATAATGATACCGATACAACGCATGGCTTCAGTGACTCAGCGAAGAAATTCTCTATGTGATTCTTCGGTTTGCTAGAAATAGCAGTCAAAACCAAATTTCCCTCAAATCACACCCTACTATCATAAAACACAGAAAGGGTTAAATAATGTAGTTTTAAAAATTAGTCTGAATAAAACGTGGGATGACTTTATACATACAAAAATATGCACACACATACACAAATGCACAAACACACACACACACAAATGCATACATACATACAAACATACATACATACATGCATACAAAACGCTCTCCTACTCGACTGGGCGTCGAATAGTTGCCTCGCCAGCGATTGCACAGCCGAAACTTTTACGTTCAAAACGGCTTGCACAGTCCGTCACAGACCCTCTCCATCCTACTGACATACTCCAACGACAAGCGGAAGCAAGATATCTAGTGCCAAATGGGCCGCACATATACATACACACACACACACACACACACACACACACACACACACACACACACACACACACACACACATACATATATATATATATATATATATATATATATATATATATATATATATATATATAAATATACACACACACACACAAATAATAAGAAGACAAAGAAAATTCTTAAACACATCTTTAATGATTCGTTTCAATTGTAACGAATCATTAGGGATGTGTTAAAGAATATTCTTTGTCTCCTCATTATTTGGATTATTGACTCTTCGCCAAACCAACTTAACAGTGGTACCGTCGTGAAACAGGGATTTTCTACACCGTAGGAATTCTGGCATCGGCCTGGAACCCGACAGTGTTGATAGCTCAGAGTTCTTCTCTCGAAATATCCTAACTTTACATCCTACCAGCGCCTAAGACTATATATATATATATATATATATATATATATATATATATATATATATATATATATATATATATATATATATATATATATATATATATAGCAATAAGAAAATGGAGGAGAATATGCGGTATCCATCGACTTGCAGACAGTGTATTCCATTGAAAAAATAAATTAATTAATTCAATGGAATACACTGTCTGCAAGTCGATGAATACCGCATATTCTCCTCCATTTTCTTATTGTTATATAAATTTAGGGTAAAATAACCTCCTTTTACCCGCACCCACTTATTACACTTGGTATAACACTAGTGTAACAATAATTGGGCACCTTCCCAGAAGTATATTGGATAGATGCTATCCCTTAGTGGGTTGAATCCTCAACCCCTAACTCTCTTGTATTATATATATATATATATATATATATATATATATATATATATATATATATATATATATATATATATATATATATATCCAAAATTGTCTTCTTGGTATTGGTTGATCAAAGCAAGCTTTTGTAAACCATGTCCTGCCGATGAGGTAAAATAAGGGCGAAACATGCTCGTAGTTCTTCCTTTATGGTAATGAAAGATAAGATTTCCAACTAAGTACGTAAATTTATTTTGCGATATTAATTATTAATTTATTGAAAGTACAATCTCTGCTTTCATTCGTAAGAGGCTAACAGTTATCGCTTGTTTTATTGTTTTCTTTCTCCAACAAAGTGAGAAATTTCAGTTCATTGAGAATCGTTTGCGTATTTCATTCAGTACAGTACGACACTTCTTAAGTTATTTCTTTTATATTCTCTGGTCTAGATTTTTATAAAAGGTCATATACATTACAGGAACTCATCCCTCGTCAACCTCTAAAGGTTTCTAACCTTGTGACCTAAAAACAAATCATAAGCTTGATTGGTCTAAAGCGTTTATATACACATCAAAATGGTATCTGGACAATAAAATGTGCTTTCTTTTGTTCTTTCTTTTTCCTTTCTTTTTTCCTTTCCTCTTTCTTTCTTCCTTCCTTTCTATCTTTCTTTCCTTCTTTCTTTCTTTCTTCCTTTCTTTCTTCATTTATTTATTTATTTCTCTCTTTCTAGTTGCCTTTCTTTTTTTCCTGTCTTCCTTCCTTTCTTTCTTTCTTCTTTCCTTTCTTTGTTCTTTGCTCTTTTTTCTTTCTTCCTTACTTCCTTTCTTCCTCCCTTCTATCTTTCTTCCTCCCTTCTATCTTTCTTCCTCCCTTCTATCTTTCTTCCTTCCTCCTTCCCTTGATTCATTTCTTCCTTCCTTTCTTCTTTTAGGCAGCCTTTTCAAAGAGGAATATAAATAATAGTTGATGTGAGGGAATTAACATATCAGCCATGCTCGTTATATTTTCGCTAAGTGACATAAATATGTCGAAAACTATAAAACAATGAGTCGTTTTCTTCGTGCTGCTCGCATGACAACATGTCCTTTATTTCTCTAAACAATTTTTTTCACTCCCTACTTGAAACAGCTCTGTTGAATTTATTCTCAGACGCCCGAATCACCTAGCTTCCAGACAATTATTTCAGCTACATGTATTCTATTTTTTGTCTTTCACTTGTTTCAGTAATTGGACTGCGACCATGCTGGAATGTTGCCCTAAAGTGTTTTTAGTCGAACAACATGAACTTCAGTACTTATTATTACTAAGTCCGGTACTTATCATATTCTCCATTAACGAACCGCTAATTTACGAAGATGTAAATAGACCAACACCGGTTGACTAGCAGTGGCAGGGGACAAACAGTACACAGTCACATCCACTCACAGACATACATGTACGACAAAAGTTCTGTGAACTAAATTCACTCACAGAGCATTGGTTAGTCCGAGGTTATAGTAGAAGACATATGTCCGAAGCACCGCACAGTGGGACTGAACTCGAAATAACGTTGTTGCAAAACTATTTTCTTAACCACACAAATATGCCTGCGCCTATTGTGTGTGTGTGTGTGTGTGTGTGTGTGTGTGTGTGTGTGTGTGTGCTGTCCCCAATTTTGGGCATCATTCATTTTGAACGTTTTCGTGCCTTGCTCCTTAATCTTGATCCTTTATCTGAGGTTCAGAGACCATACAGGTGGAAGGAAATACGTAACCCCAAATATTTCACTGTCTACAGAATTTACAGCAGTGTTTCTTAACCGGGGTCCACATGTCTCCTGAGGATCTACATAAGATTTTGATGATAAAATTCATGTACAATAAATTGGCTATACTTCCACTATAAATAAAATATTTCAACAATTTTTTTAAATGCAATTCCTAATAATCTTTAATTACAAAAATATAAAGGGACTTTTTTAAACATCGAATGTCTGTGGGGCTCCAGTTGAGTAAAATAGAAATGA
>NC_142928.1:128222492-128247492 GCF_046866305.1 Octopus bimaculoides
ATGTATAAATATCAAAATTGTAATTTGTTCTTTTCATGAAATTCTCCGCCAACCTGATGAAGTTTAGGGGAAACTACAAAGGTGTCCTTTTAGTGAACAGCTTTGCTTTCGTTTAACGGGGTTCAACTACTAATGATTTCTATTATCTGAAGTAGGTCAGGGTCTGATGGATTAGATTAAGCTGAATATTTGTTTCATACTTATTTTATCGACTTTGGGAACATGGAAGAGAACATTTTCCCCGTTGCTCTACTGATTCTGCGATACGACCGTTGTTCAGCACTCACCTTATGCTATTGATTTCACATTTTGGCACAAGGCCAGTAATTTCGGGGTAGAGAGTAAGTCGATTAAATTGACCCCAGAGTTCAACTGGTACTTATTTTTTATCAATACCGAAATGATGAAAGGCAAAATCGACATCGACGGAATTGGAACTCAGGACGTAAAAATGGACGAAATGCTGCTAAGCATTTTTACCAGTGTTCTAACGATTCTACCAGCTCGCCTCCTTAAACTCACCATATAATATTGAAGCTTTGGAATAATTGTTTAATGAAGAGAAAAGTCAACAAAAAGAACAGAGTGATCATTAATTACTTCGCTAATGGATTCAGTACTTGTTTAATCGTCCACTTCACTAATTTGTAGGAATTGTTTTATCAGTAACACAGTAGTGAATGTACAATTATGTAACTTTTAAAATGCCACAAATCTACAGAGAGAGCCTAGAATCTAATGCAAAATGATTAATCACAGAATTAATAAACCCTCCTCCGTAAACCCATTAATGAGAACAAGCCAAAGAATATAGCAATTGATCATATAAAAACATTCATAAATGAAATGCATTCAACTAATTATTGACGTAATTGGCCGATACAGAAATCTAATTATTTATGTACAAAGTATAACTAACCACGCTTATCACAGAAATTTTGTTTCTTTTCGGGAACAAATATAAATTTCTATCACAGTTAAGTACTTTGTTTCAGCAATCTCAGTTTAATACTCTCTGGCAAGAGAGGGATCACAAGTCAAAAAACGTGTTTCAAGGAAAGCACATTCAATGAAATTAAACGCAGTATTTGAATCATATTTATTTCATCCACCATGATGTGTGTGTGTGTGTGTGCATATGTGACGTGGTTGTGTAATAAAAAGTTCGTTTCCCAATTACCTGCCTCCGGGTTCAGTCTCACTGCGTACCACCTTGGGCAAGTGTCTTCTACTATAGGCATGGGCCGACTGAAATTTGTGTGTGGGTTTGGTAGGCATAAACCGAAAGGTTTGGTAGGCATAAACCGAAAGAAGCCCGTCGTATATATGTATGTATTTGTGTGTGTGTGTTTATCCTTCAACACCGTATGACAACCAGTGTTGGCGCGTTTACGTCCCCGTATCTTTGTGGTTCGGCAAAGTGGCCGATAAAATAAGTACCAGGCTTACGAAGAAATACGTAAAAAGAGGACTGAGTAGGATTTATTCGACTAAACACTTCAAAGTGATGCCCCAGCATGGCTGCAGTCCAATGACTGAAACAAGAAAGCCATAAAGATATAGATTCAGATAGATAGATAGGTAGATAGATAGATAGATAGATAGATAGATAGATAGATAGATAGATAGATAGATAGATAGATAGACGGGCATATATATACTAGGTTGATCAATAAGTATCCGGACTGTTGGCATAGTAAGGAAGCTAAAGCACGAATAGTAAAGCTGCTTGGCAAAGATTGACCTTGGACTCTGTTGTGCATGCGCACTAAGTTTTAACGTTCTAGCTCGCTTCCGCTGTTTACAGCGTGTGTAGCGTGTGATATATATATATATATATATATATATATATATATATATATATATATATATATAAAGAGAGAGGTGTAGACAGTGACTTCGAAGTTCTGATGAACACAACGAAGCCGAGACTTCGAAGTCAAGATAAATAAATGGGATCTTCAACTTAAATGTATTGAATGACCCTTCAATCAATGATACATTTTTTAATGAATAATAAGACATAGATAGATAGATAGATAGATAGATAGATACAGACAGATAAACAGACTGACTGACAGGCAGGCAGGCACGCGCGCGCGCAGAAAGTTATGTGTGAGTGGTGAGGCATATATATCTTTGCGCATTCCTTATTTCTGACAGAGATCTGTGACAGTGAATAATGAGCATTGAAATTCTGTGTTAGAAGCAAATGTTTTTTGTTGATACCCTGCCAAAATATGTAGATACAATTCACATGTGTAAAAATAAACGAGTTTATTAGTCCTGAAAAAATAAAAACATTAAACCCAATAGTGACTGTTCCAAATTTAAATATCAAATGTATCATGAATATTGATACCTAAAAAGTATCTATAAATATATTTTTATTGTTACTGTGTATAAAAACTAATTGCTGGCATTGATTTCAAAAAAATGTTTGTTTGTTTTTTTGTATTATTTTCGTCTTTGCTTTTGTTTGATTTTCCTATTTATTTTGTAGTTGTATTTCTAAGATACACTGAGGTAGAGTATCAGAGTAAATACTTTGATATTTGATAATATGTATTATTATTACAAAGTAAAAAAAATGCCATGTAAATATTACAGAGTGCGTGAAGTTTTAATGGTGACAATGACTCTTCACTACGCGCTTCCGGTCGTGTGTGCATTCGTGCGTGCGTATGTGTATGCGTGTGTGTGTCTTTTATAAACATGTGTCTGATCTAGTTTTACCCTTTTTCTATTAGTAAAGGAGTTCCTTGAAGTTAGTTTAGAACAGGGGTTTTCAAACTGTGGTCCGGGGACCACAGGGGGTCCGCAAGGACAAAACAGGGGGTCCGTGGACAGCAAATACTTTTTATGGGCATTTTGATTTTATATATGTTTCTTAATCGAAATATTTTAATTGACAATAAACCTATTTGTTAAATACTGTTAAATAAATAAATGTAAAAATATATGTTATTTTAAGCAAATATTTATGTATAAATTTCATAAGCCTTTATAAGGGGGTCCCTAAGGTAAAGCCTGAAATATAAAGGGGTCCGCAAGTCAGAAAGTTTGAAAACCCCTGGTTTAGAACAGTGGCACTCAGCCGAGGTCCATGTAAGACTTTTGGGCGTCCAGGCAAACAAAATTGTGAATTGAGTGAGAATCCACAAGTAGCATTTTAAGGGTCCATGAAAAATTTTCACTTAAATGCATTTATTGCAAGAAACAAATTGGTTTCTTTCTCTAATGTCTTACATAGTTCATCTTACGCAAGTTGCTTGAAAAATAGAATAGGAATTTTGAAAGGAGTATCTATAAAACTAGTTTTTAGACATGAAAGGACTAAGGGGTCCACCAGAATAAAATAGTAATCAAAGAGGTCCATAGGTAAAAAAATTGTTGAGGACTAATTATTTTTTAGAACATTAAAATAATTCAATCCAAATCATTTATAGAACTTCGCAGTCTCATCTTTTAAATGAAGTCTTTGGTGCTAGCAGTTGTCAGTCTCTGCAGTATGATAAGGTGCAAGTGGGATTGATGTTGACACAACCATCATAATTTCAGTTTTGTTGCTGTAATTGTTCTGCGTCAATAGACAGAGAATGTGTGTGTGTGTGTGTGTGTGACTAATATATATTATCTGTGTGCATTTTAAGTTAAGCATTGTGCCGTATTTGTAGTGTTACTTTCATCAATATATCAGTAACCCGGTCGAAAGATTTTGATACATAACGATTAATATTATTATTATTACTTAATAATGATAATAATAATAATAACAAGAGCACTCAGAGAGTGCAAACCTCCGTCAAAGCAACGCGAACGTCCTCTCAACGATCAGCCGAAGATGGTTTTTAAAATGAGAATATCTGAAATAAACTCGACTGCTCTCACAAACGAGAATACTAAAAATGAAACCGACCGCTCTCAAAAATGTAGTTAAAAAAACCGGAAAAATAATCCAGAATCCTTGTCCAGTTCCTGATCGATCCCAATGATAGTCATGGAATGTGAAGGTGGGTGTGCAGATTGTATTTGTAATGCTGTGTGTTGTCTGCAGTGGGAACAAGGACAGTTTCCTCTATGAAGGCCTTTTTTTAGCCTATTCACTGATATAGTGTCTTTACGATCATTAAGATCTATAGTGAAAAATTTGTCCGTGCGAGAAAGAAAACGGAAAGGACCTGCATACGGCGATGTTAACGGAGGTTTAGCAACATCGATGCGCACAAAAACGTGAGTCCAAGAAGTAAAGCTTCCTTCTAGGCAGAGCTAGCGATGCAATTGTCAAGTAGGTAAGAGGTTTTAAACAGGAGCGATATATTCAAAATTTATAAAACTAAAAATTGTCGAGGAAAAATTGAATTGATTATTGTTACTGAATATGTTAGTGTCATTTAATTTCTGAACGGTTTTGCTGCCGTTTGTTTATGTAGTTTGATCTCTTTATCCATCAGTTTCTACTAAGATGGAAACGAGAGTAAAATTAATAATAGAAAAACGAAAATAAAACTTTGGAAACAGCAACGCCGAAATAACTTACGTGGAAACCATGAGCGTGCTTTCAAGGGAGATAATCAGAGAAAGCATTGAAAGTCAACGTAAGATCATAATACTTCATGTAACGTAAAGTAAATACAACAAATAATCCAAAATCCTTGTCCGGTACCAGATCGATCGCAAAATTTAATCAGTTCGTGCCAGTCACGAAGCCGAACATCCCCGAAAGCTTCATCCGAATCCATCCTGTGGTTCTTGAGATATCTTGTCCACGGACAAACAAACAAGCACGACTGAAAACAATACCTCTGCCTTCGCTAAGGCGGAGAAAATAATGCCGTCATGTAGTACCAGGCAGTGACTCTCATGGCTTCTAATCTTAACTGATTGGAAGTGTTATCATGTACTTTATTTTGTTTTGGTAGAAAAGATGGGCTACAGCAAATATTCTGCTCAATACCACAGATTTGCTTGTCAGTTGTTTGACCATAACCACTTGAGCATATCCCTTAGTGGCTGACGATGTGTGCATCTCTGATATCAAGCAGAAGTAGTGGGGGAGCATCATAGCCATGTGTTGAAAGGAATTCTTTGGGGTTTGGATAATTCACCTTTGGAAACATGAGTGTTTCATTCAACATCCTTAAACACGCTTATTCAGGGACCTTTTGAGCGGGATGGGCTACTCAACCTGACGAAAATTCTAACTGGGCCTCACCTGCAAGGTCATGCGCTGTTTATCTTGATATGAGATCACCATGTTGCACACATATGGTTGTGATGCATATGCCTGGTGTACCCTTATCAGACGGGTAGTCATGATGGGTATAGTGGGCTTCATATATTTTACCCCAGTATCACTTTAATGGCATGCCCTGCTCTCTCACTCAATAATAATAATAATAATAATAATAATAATAATAATAATAATGGTTTCAAATTTTTCCTCGGGGGTAGAAATTTGGGGGAGAGCATGAGTCGATTACATCGACCCCAGTGTTCAACTGGTACTTATTCTATCGACCTCGAAAGGATGAAAGGCAAAGTCGACTTCTGGGGAATTGGAACTCAGAACGTAGTGACGAGTGAAATACCGCTAAGCATTTTGCCCGGAATGCTAACGATTCTGCTCGCCGCCTTTCTAATAATAATAATAATAATAATAATAATAATAATAATAATAATAATAACAATAATAATAATAAGGTTAATGATAATAATATTCTCTACAACAAGCACAAGGCCTAAAATTTTGGAAGAGGGGTGTAAATTGATTACATCGATCCCAGTGCTTAAATGGTACTTATTTTATCGATTCCAAACGGATGAAAGGCAAATTGGACCTCAGCGGAATTTGAACTCAGAACGTAGAGATCGCTTCATGAGGGATCCGCCTGCGTGATGTTCATGTTAAAGAGAGAGAAGCGATAATGTTATCTTGACATGTGCAGTAACTGTCTTTTTGCTGTTAAAGGGGACAGGATTGGCTTGACTTCATTGGCAAATGTATTTGAAGGAGGTTTTTTTTTTCCATTTAGCGTGACGAGTCTAAATTGAGTGTCAATGACACTTAGGTACAGAATGTGAGAAAAGAAGGGTGATATTATTTC
Source organism: Octopus bimaculoides (assembly GCF_046866305.1). Classification (NCBI taxonomy): domain Eukaryota; kingdom Metazoa; phylum Mollusca; class Cephalopoda; order Octopoda; family Octopodidae; genus Octopus; species Octopus bimaculoides. Next base: position 128,228,600 of record NC_142928.1, read on the forward strand.
TGTGAGGATGGGCGTTGAAGAAGATGACATCAAGAAATCGTTGAAAGAGTGTGCTGCTGGAGCTGACGGAAAATAAGTAATTGGAAGCGTGCGTGAGGCAGAAATCTAACGGTGGGGATTGAATAGATAGAGTGTAAGCCAGAGAGAGTTTCATATATACTTTGACAGTACGATATGGGATAAACAAGTAATGAAATACGTATAGAACCCACAGGCGAGTAGATTTGACAGCAGATTTACGTGATAGACACGGTTGAGCTCTTTGCTGATGTCGATGGCAACAACAGTGTTTTCACCAAATTTGTCGGTGTGGTGGGTCTGTAAATGAGTGACATAGGAAAGTGTGATCATTAAAGACTGAGATAGGTAACAAGATAGAGAAGATATCACTATTGGATATCTCCATCTCTTTTGAAATGCTGAGAGTGAATTCAGTATGATGGGCTAACAGATGGAAGGGATAGCAGGGATAACCGTCCTCAAAATAGGAAACACAGCAGCATCATTCCAAAGATTCAGAATGTATTCCTGTAGAGAGAGAGAATTGAAGACCTTGGCTGTTGGGCACAATGTTGATGAATTATGGAAGGAACATTATGAAGGCGCGTGGTCTTATTGGTTTGAAGCGATCAGAGTTACTTTCGCACTTGATGTGTATGCGTGTGTATGCGTGTATGTGCGCGCGAGCATGTGTGACGATGGAAGTTAAGTCCGGTGAAACAGAAATATATAATTTTCGATTAAATTTAGCCCGTATATGCAATATGGGTTGTAGGTAAAGATTGTTGTAAATGTGGGAGCCTTCCGACAAGACAATCATAATTGTCGAGTGTGGGAAATGAAGATTCTGCTGAATAGGTGCAGTTTTGGGTCGAGAAAGCTTATTGGCTGGGCAATGTACAAAAACCTTCGAGTTTCGGATGATGATCGTTAAGTGCTAAACAGTTTTAAGTCTAGGTAGTATTTTCCAAGCATTGCAGGTCGGGTTTTCTGTCCAAACTGCTGCATTTTAGCTTGTATAAACCACTGAGAGTATAACAGTTTGTATGTGTCTTTTGATGGATATAATTACTGTAGCAAGATACAATGAGTTTAGTCCCAATTAACAATCTCAGATCAAGTTACTTGCCAAAAGCTCAAACTAGGGATAGTTTAATTAAGTTCTTGAAATATTTACGGACTTCTTGCATGTATCAGTTACTTAATAAACTCATTTTTTCTCGTATGTTATGTTTATGCGTTTTTATATTCATATAAGAGCACTACAAACTCATGGCAAGTTGTTGGTGCCCTTCCAGTGAATATTAACTATCATATCAATAGCTAAAAACCCATTTATCAAAAGACATTTGTAGAAAACATGGAATCACACTGAAAACAGAGCGCCAGTGACATCACACGCGATGTGCAACGCCGTTATTTTGTCTTTGGGTTCAACAACTACGACAGTGAATTTGTCCAGATTCTTGGATACGAGTACGGGTCTGTGTGACTGTGTATAAGCACTTTGGCGTTTTGCACAAAAATATACGGTGCCCTATCACGTTGTTACATAGAAACTACATACACTCACATACTCACACCCATACACTTTTTACACACACACACACACACACACATATATATATATATATATTGCACAATTTTAAAAAGAGCTACTAATAGTTTCATGCTGTAGAGATAGAATAATTTAACAAATTATATAACATGCCATTTGTCTCCAACCAATTTGTCTGGCTCATTGCATACCGTTAAGCCTATTTGAAAATCAAGATGCTGGTTTGTGAGAAAGCATGAGAACGAGAAGAAAATAGTAAAACAGGTTGATGCAAAAAGTGGAACGAGAATAAAGAAAAGAAAAGTTACCAAACCAAGATCTTCGTGCTTTTTTCTATATAAACCATAATTAATCTAGCTGGTGTAGATTATTGTAACGGAGAGGTGGCCAAAATCTGTGAGGTAGCTACTGAATCCGAAGAGTTTGGTGTCCCCCAGTTCGACAAAAGAAACTTGACCATATGCTTGCATTTACTAAAAATTTTAGATCTGGTATTAAGTGGTATGGTAAAATTCTTGGATCTTAAAAGATTCTGCGATCTTTCAGCGACGCATAACTTGCATCTCTTTAATACATTTATATACAGCGTTGATTTCTCCATAATTCTCCATTTGATTGTTTGTGGTGTACAGTTGGTCTTCAGATATCATACATGGCTAGCCAACTTAGTGGTTTTATTTTTGTCATTGCGGTGAAAAGAAGATAAGTGGTTTGCATAATGCTTTCAAAATTTCCATCGGACAAACCGACATGATTTATCTTCTCAATTACCTTGTCTTGGAGCACTGTTGTATTTTTGGCTTCAGAAACAACAGAGTTTATCAAGTGCATCTGATCGGGTTCTCGACAGTTACAACTGGACGTAGACTCTCGGTATGATTTGCAAGTGATAATATCCTTCTTAATCTTCCTCCGTATGTTTGAGGGAAAGTATTGTATTTTTTTTCGTTTTTAAGACCATTCCTGTTCATTTTAAGGTGTTGAATTCTGAGCGCTATTCGCGTTCGCACATTTTACAATAACAGTTATAAATTGAATAAGGCACTTTTAACAAGAAATAGAACTCGGTTTGCAGAATCTCTGAGCCTCTCCTTGGGACCTGTGTATTAAATAACAGTAAACTGGTTAGACTGATATCATTTTCAAAATAATTTTACGAAAAATTGCACAAAAATGTATGCATATATTTATGGATGCATGCGTCATTGCGTTTAGATTTACAAACGAGCGAAAATGAGAAATCGCTGTATTATATAAAACATTTGTTTTCAAATACAAAACACTTCAGAAATTATTCAACGGCTTCAAATTTTGTACGTAACATCATCAAAGTTTTCCTTTTTCAAAGAAATAAAATTTTGCTAAGCGCTACAAACTTTAAAATTTAGGTGTCCATTTAACTTCTGGGGTTGCTTTCCACTACAGAAATAATCATTTGTACGTATGTGTACGTGTATATTGAGCTCTTTTAGCACCAGAGAAATATATACCGGTTGGTGAATACGATCGGATTAATTACAGCCAATTATAATAATAATGATGAAAACACCGCTGAATTCTAAAGTGGGTTACTGGAAATAGAATACGGTCAGAAAGATCAAATTGAAATTAAAGCAATAGGTTTGCTTCTCACATTCTAGTTATTTTCACTTTGAATATCTGCTCTACGTGGCTGAATGTGATACAGTTTGGACTGTGTAACCTCACTATTCTTCTTTCTTTCTATTAAGGATTTGATGTTGTTTTATCAAGACTGTATCGAGTTTTACTTAGCCTGTAATTTATATACTTTTGGAATAATTACTAAGTCGATGTTGTTGTGATTCGACCTTTCGAACTAAATATATAGCCAGGCTTGTAATCTAACGATATATCTTTATACATTTATAAAATATGAACTTAACCTGTATCCCTAATGTAACGCCACAACTTGATCCTTATGTTCCTTTAGTAGAATTTATTGTTTGCAAGCATGCGGATCCGTTCTCCTGCTTCGAGATAATTTACGCCCATCAGTCTGGAAGACCATTAAAAGTAATACGGACATTGGCCATTCTCTTCTGATTCAACCATTTAAAACAAAATCATATATGTTCAATATTCAGCTCCCTATAACCAATGAAAAGTTACAAAATGCTGCCGTAGTTGTTTTTGTTGATTAGCCATGTTAGTTGTTATTAAAGAAACTGATGATCAAAGATTTTTCAGCCGTGACCGCTCATTTTTGTTCATGTAGTACAACATTGTGCAATGCGTCCTTTCTGAGGACTGTTGAGTGTGATTTGAAGAAATGTTGTTGCTATTCGTAGCAGGCCTAGAGACTGCATAGAAATTTCGTTCTTGGTTCAGTGCTTAGAAAGGATAACTGTCGGCATTACAGAATTCCGTTTCATTCCACTACATTTTAAGTTCACATCTCAATGACTTCAATTTTATCTTTCCATTCTTGGTCAATAAAATAAATACTAGATTCGATTAAATAATTAATATATTCTTTCATTTAGCAATTATCTCTATATTTCACCAATAATAAATCAATACTCTAATATAAAATATTTTACAGCAAGTGATAATCTCTCTAAAGGTCGAATACTCAACCAGTTTGGATTCTTAGGTAAAGCCAAGTCACTTGATCAATACTAGCCAAGCTGTCAGTTATCCTTTCTAAGCACTGAACCAAGAACGAAATTTCTATGCAGTCTCTATGCCTGCTACGAATAGCAACAAAATTTCTTCAAATCACACTCAACAGTCCTCAGAAAGGACGCATTGCACAATGTTGTACTACATGAACAAAAATGAGCGGTCACGGCTGAAAAATCTTTGATCATCAGTTTCTTTAATAACAACGAAAATAACTTTTGGTCTCGAAAAGCGGAAACTAAATGAGCCAAACTCGATATTCCCATGGCTTTGAAACAGGGATACATACAACGAGAGAGTCAATCGAGGAAGCATATAGTCAAGGGCATTCCAGCCATGACCATCATGCCTTTATTCTGACCTAGCATTGTAGGGTTTGACTTGAAGGAAATCAAGCAGTTACTTCGGGTATTTTGCCCAATCACGTAAAAATTATCTCGTATATAAGGATAAAACACTGAGGTAGTTTACTGTTGCCGTTTTCCTCTTTACAGTAGTCAAACAAAACATCTGTCAAATAATTTACTATGCCCCCGGTGCTTGCAGTGATGGACTATAACTAACTGTTCATTGTATCTCTTTACAGGCCATTGAGATAACCTTTCCACCATTAGAACAGTACCTTTCTGACTCACGCAATTGTGATATTATCTTTAACATTATTTTCTTTATAAAGTAATAATAAAATAGGTGTTAGGTTGGTGTACGTTGGAGTTAAAAGATAGAGTTTCTTTTAAAGCTGAAGGTGCTGAAAAGGTCTCGGCTCATTAAAGTCATCTTCTTCTGAAGTATAATGTTACTAGGATGAAATGCATACACGTGATGACTTAACTAAATTACTTCAGCTTCGTGTTCTAAATTTTAACCTAGTTAGGTTGTGTATAAAATAACAAGAAATTATGCAAGTTAACATGACATGCGGTTCATATTTATTGAAGGAAGGTCGTTGGAGTAAAGGTGGATACTAGGTAAGATGTAGGAGATATAGGTGGATAAATATTTGGATCAATGAGCAGCATAATAGGGCTAAGAATAAACCTAGAGATTTATTTCTAGTTCGTCAATGTTAGAAACTCTATTCGTGTGCATAGCATCATATGAAGTTGAATAATCATACTTAAAGTATGAAAAATATGGAATAGAATTAAATACAAATGATTTTAGATTTGACGGAGAAAATAAAAGAAATATATAAGCAGGAAATAATATATGGAAGACATTAAATGCTAGCAATTTCTTTATTGCATGGTTTAACTCCAGTTGAAGTGATGCTTCACGTAATATATTTTGGATTAGTAGACTTTAAATGAGTTCGAATCCCACCAGGACCAACTTTGCCTTTCATCTTTCCAACCGCAATGAAATTAATTTTGGTTTCAAATTTTTGCACAAGAATTTCGGGGTGGGGATAAGTCGATTAAATAGACCCCGGTGCTCAATTGGTGCTTGTTTTATCGACCGCGAAAGGATGAAAAGCAAAGTCGACCCCGGCGGCATTTGAACTCTGAATGTAAAGACGGACGAGATGCCGCTAAGCATTTTACTCGGCGTGCTAACGATTCTGTCAGCTCACCTCTTTTCACGATCAAATATCGAAGGAGAATCGATTAAATTGAATTAAAACTTACCCAGTATAATGAGGTCTTGTCTCAGTATCTCAATCGGAAGAATATATTACTGATATTAGATATTTTCTTTTAAAAAGAAGATGGAAATTGACAGAATTATGTCTAAACATTTTGACATTCTCATAAAACCTCGAATGCCATTAAAATGGTGCAAATATGCCCAAAGAAAAGAACGAAAAGGAACCTATACCTGTCACTCCCAAGCTAGTCTGACTTAGTAGCATGTACCGGGCTTTTCGTTAAATGTTTTTAGGTGTCTGTGTAATAGCAAGCAGAGACACCCTGTCGGTTCTGCCATTCTTCATCCAACAGAAGAAGAAGAGAGAAGACCGCACCTGTACTCGGTTGGTGCTCATTTTAGCGAAATAGACAAGAACAAAGATAACTAAAATGCCTTACTTTAGAGCACAACACGCTGCCCAACTCGGGAATTGAACCCACGATCGTGAGTCCGTAGGGAATATTAACTTTATTCTTTATCAATGTCACATCCAATAGGTCAAGAATACATTTACCTTTGTTCTTAAAAGTTAATATGAAATTAATTTTGATTAACTGAACTGTTTATAGTGTTTTATTTTAAACTGCGATGTTAAATTAACTAATGTTTACTTTTCTATGTTATTCTAGGTAAGTGTCTTCCGAAATATCCATACTGATGGTGAGAGTATTTTAATTTTTATACTGTTGCTTCTTCATTTTCTTCTGTTTTTATTTTTGCTTCTTTCTTTTCTCTAATAAAGAACACTGAGATTTTTTTAAATGTTTTCTTCTTGATAAGACACATAATTCTATTATCTAGAGAAAGGAAAACTTCATACCAATATCAAGTCATACGTATTTGCAAGTGACAGCATTTCTTTTACTTCCTAAACATTGTAGTATTTAGCAGGCAACCGTCGGTCTCGAGAAGCCATGGATCACGCCCGAAAAAATCGTGCTGATGGTGGTGTAGCGTCTTTTGTGGTTGTACAGGTCCATACCGGAATGGAAGTCACGCATACTGTGACTGCATTGGAAGGAACTGTCTGCCGGCGCTACTGATTTTCCTTCCGTCGAGTGCGTTTTTCTTTGATGGCGAGTTCCTGTTTTTTCTTCCCCTTACTTCATCCCCTTTCGCAATATATGCCTCCAGTGTGGCAATCATTTGCAGCCTCCTCCCATCTCAGGACGTCCAGATCAAGCGGCTCCATATCCCTCTTACATACATCCTTGAAACGAAGATGAGATCATCCTCGTGGTCTTGTGCCGGTAGCCAGTTCCCCATACAGGCGGTCTTTTGGGATCCCGGTCGCACATACATAGTGTAGGTGTTTTCTTGGGAAAGCTCCTTACGCCTCGCCAAGTGTTGAAGAACATTGAATGTCCCAGAAAAGCGAACAAGGTGCGCCGAGGTGAGCGAGAATGATAGATATCGATATTTCTCTACCTCCTCAGTATCATTTACTCGATTCGCTTCGAAACGAACTGAATCACCGGCCTGTGACGTATATAAAAATAGTGTGAAGTCTGTTTGCTGGTATGTTGTAACGTAGCAGATGTGAAGCAAAAACTAAGTTTCGAATCGAAAGTATGTCCAATAATGTAAACTTTGTCGGTCGCACCTAAATAGTGTGTGTTTTGTTAACACACCAATTTACTGTGAGATAGCGACCTGGGGAAGCTCCCTACACGAAAGCTGAGCGTTAAAAAATATTGAACGGCCCAGGCAGGCGAGACAACTCGCCCTGTGGTGAACGAGGATGATAGATATTGATATTTTTCTATCGTTGTAGCTATGTATTATCACTTACTCGATTCACTATATATAAATATGAAAAGAGTGAAAAAAATGAAAGAAGTGAGAAAAGGAGTGTTAGTTGGTGGTCAAGATAACGTAAGGGGAGGATGGGAGAGGAGTGGGGGATGGGTAGGAAGAGATGAGAAGGTAAAGAGTGAATAAGTGTGAGTTATGTGAGTAGGGGTGATATGATAGAGTTGCATTAAGGGATGGGTAGAGTAAAGGTATGGGTGGGGTGATACCAAAGTGAGTAGTAGTTTTAGTAGTAAAAGTTTTAAAGTGAAGGGAAGAATGCAAGGATGTCAACATACATACATATATATATATACATACACACACTCACACACATATATATATACATACGCATATACATACACATATATATGCACATGCATGTCCACGCGCATCCGTAAATGTATTCATACACGCATATGCGCGCGCATGCATATACATATACATGTACACGCACATACATACGCGCAGGCGCACACGCGCTTACACACAGTCACACGCACGCGCACATACAAGTACTTACGTATACATATATACACATACACACACTCACTGATATTTGTATATACATATGCACGTACATATACATACACACACATATATATGTATGTATATATATATATATATACATATACCCACATACATATACATACATACACAAATATACATGCACACACATTTACACACACACATGTATCCGCTTGCATGTCCACTTCTATATACCAGTTTCCTCGAATAATGGAACTTTAATTGCAATATCCTTATATATTTTACATCTTATTTCTACTTTCATTCTCTTATTTCCTTCTATATTCTCTGTCTCCTCCTTTTCCATAATAATTCCTTATTTCGAACTCAAATATTTACCTCTATTTAACCATCTCACATCGTCTCTGATGAAGGGATATCCATAATATCGCAGAAACAGCTGTAAGACTATATCTATATCTTTTTCCTTATAAATGTCCTGAAAACTCCTCACAGCCTTCACTTTGTTGTCTCATTTTATCTAATATATACATGCATGCTAATACAAGACCTACATTAGACTCCTCACTCATATCACTATCGAACCAAGAGTTTAACTACAGTCTGTCCATAGTACTTACTTAGCGTTACCTGCCATCCATTGGGTCTTCTAGATACCAATACCACTCATATATATATATATATATATATATATATATATATATATATATATATATATATATATATGTGTGTGTGTGTGTGTGTGTGTGTGTGTATATATATATATATATATATATATATATATATATATATATATAAACCAGATTGAGGTTGACGTGATCGATGTCATCCATATTCTTGAACCACTACCACTCAACCATAGCTGTTCTACTGACAATAGTTAGTAGTGTCGATGGTAAGGGTTGAAATATTGAGGATTTTTCTTAAATGTAAACATAGTTAACTTGATGACTTAAGATAGTTCATTACTTTTATTGGATACTTGATTTATCCCAGAATAACGAAAAACTAGGTTGGTCCCCTGCATTATTTCAATTTAATAGCGTACAACCGTACAATATGTTGGATCCTACAAAATAATGTCTGTATCCTGTTTTAATGATTAATGCAATAAACGTTAGACGACCAGCACACTAGGTTGTTGGCCCACCATTGGTTATTCCATGTTGTGATTCACAGAAGAAATAAACTTATTGTCCAGATGTTTTGTAATTGATAATACTTGAAAACTCTATTGAACACTGAAACCTTATAATACTGCTTGCGACATTTAACTGTTAAATGAATTTCCTGAGGTAAAATACTTAGAAATAGATGAAGTTGGACAAAGCGTAGTTCAAGGTTACATATTACTGACCTCAACTCGACCATCTGTCCTCTTATTTGATGCATTAATTTTTGCGGGTGCCGAAGAGCAAAATAAGGTCCCTGTGAACCAAACGTGAAACATTGTTTCGATTTTTATTGCTACATATTGTGAAAAACATGAACGTCACAAAAAAAATTTCTTTCTCACTCTAAAAGTTTCAAATGCATTCATTTTTTAAGAACTAAAAATATGTACGATATTCTGAATATCTTAGACCAGAGTTAAAATCATTGTCGATAAGGCCTTGTTTCCTCGTTGGTTCATAGTCAATCCAATTATACTACTGTTAGATATATAATAGTTCTTAGTTGTTATTTTCTTATTATATTTTTGTGCACTTAGAAAATATATAAAGTCCCTACTTATTTTCCCATTATATGATGCACTTGCTAAATATATAAAAGAACCGAGTTTTTTATTTTTCATTTGTCTAAAATAATTTTGCACGTTAGTACCATGGAAGAAAATTATTTGTTTTAAAGATTAATGTCCCCAAACTGAAACAAAATGAAAAATATTTTTTGCATATATTTTAGTCTGTTTATACACACATCTGCATATATAGATGTGTATCAGTAAATAAATGTATTTATGTGTCTATATAATTATTTATGTCAGCATTTGCGTGTATAACTGTGTTTACTTCTGACAATAATTGTGGTTATACAACTATCTATAGACTTAGAAAAGAAAGCAGCAGAAAAAAAAAGAATGAATCGCATCCTGATTCAATTAATCTTAAGAATTCCTTGCTGGTTTGTTGATGCGGTAATCAACAAAATTGCTTTTTTTTTTTTTCACAATCTGCTTCCTCCTCCTTACCCTACACTTTAGATTCCTGACACCACTACCATTCTCTCACTACTATCAGCCCCTACCATCACCATACCAACTATAGTTCCCTCTCACCCGGGTAGCATTTACTTTGACTTATAACAACTCTGACAGAATCATACCAGACAGTAAGCGAAAAAAAAACATGCTCACATTTGCTTTTTCCTAAAATAGAATAGCAGATGAGTTTCTATTTTAGGGACAAGAAGTTGCTTATATTTCTAGGTCATCAGGGATTTTGTTGAGTAAAAAGAAAACAAAGGTCTGGATATTACGGTTATATTTTATCCCTGGTAACAGCTGTCAGTGAGAGAGAAGTGTATGTAACATAGACGTCATATATCTGTCACTTAGAAATTCAGATTTATTATAGAACGCACGGACAGTTTGAATGTACTTTTTGTTTATGCTAGAATTATTCTATCTCTGTCAAGAGGACATCTTCGTATTCTGTTATCAGACTATAACTGAAACAACACTAATTAAAAGCAGTCATACAATAATTTTAGTTATATAAAGAAAATGAATGACATATAAGCTATTGGATAAAGAGGAACTCTGCTAAATAGGTGAATAAGAACTGTACTAAACAAGCTTCCAGTGAACACTTAAACTACACCTCGCTTTCGACTTATTGAGAAATTACTTCTTTTAGCCTTTTGTCATATCAGCACTATATCATTGACGAGTGTTTCGTTTGCGGTGCTGGGTTCAAGTCCTCTGCTGAACTGTGTTCATGAGATGGAGAGTATTGTTGAATATAAAAGTCCTAATGAAAATTAGTGTAGATATTCAAACTACATAACCCTTGCGGACCGTATCTGTTGTATGATATTTGGTAATATTTGTATCATCCGTGAAAGTGCGTGCCCTAGTCGTTAGCGTTGTTCGCCTCATGAACGTAAAATTGTAGGTTCAATTCCTGGACTGGGCAGCACGTCGTGTTCTTGAAAAACAAAAAAGCACTTTATCTCACGCTGCTCTTCTCAACTCAGCTTAAAATGGTTTCAAATTTGTATAAAGGTATATTTATATCATTTATCACAATAAATCTGTCTGATATCCAATTCACAAAATGTACACAAACATTTGCTTGGCGGATGAACGTCCTGTATGTTGTCTCATTGGTGGCGCTGTGTTTTGTTTAGAAAAGGTTACTTAAATCATGAATCTTACAGTTATTCTGTACGACTGTAGCATGTTATCTCTCTGCTTGCTAACGGGCTATGTTTTCGTAACTGTGTTTTCGAAAAATATGTAATATATTTTGGTCTTTTATAGAATAATGATTAATTAGATTGTAAAGGTGCTACCAAAGACTGGGCTTTCGTGTAATCTTAAACGATTATCTTAAGTTATTCTTTCTCCTAAGATTTAACTTCGGGGTATGATACTTTACTCATTTCTAATCTTCTATGTGTAGTCATCATTCACTTGAAACCTAGGCGCCTCTCGTCAGACTTTACTGCTTCCATAAACAGACACCTTGTAAATGTCCGCAGAGAAGGATATAGTATGTCAGTTACATTCAACAGAACGAAATATATAGTATTGATATATCAAGAAAACAATCTAGCTACACTGCACTCTCACTGTTTATAAACAACACACAGCTAAAACTATTAAACTCACATTAAAGAATAAGCACCATATAATCTTATAATGATTCATGATGACCTCATATACCTAACAGCAAAAACAGTATACCAAAGGATAGCCTGCCTCTTCGGAACTTAAATTACGAACTTCTGGTCCTCTACAATATACAAGTATGATCTATTCCTTCTGTATGCGGGATGGTACGATTACCAAACACACACAAATTACACAAATATCCTGGGTCACTCCCCAAAAGGCTATTCGGTTTATTGATAACTATTCATACACCATCGCAACACAATGATTGACATACAAGCGCTCTGTTTCTTCTCTCAGCCGCTCCTCTAAAACCAACATTCTGTGTACCACCCTCCCAATGTCCAATCTCCTCAACGCCTTTTCTCTACTGTCATCCTTACTTATCTCATTCTTTCTGATCTCGGATTAAAGAATTTCCAATACTTTTTTCTGCAATGATTTCTCTGCTCATGCTTTGCCTGCAGGTGTCTAACTGCAGAAATTCAAACTTTACAATTTCAGGAGTTGGCTGTTGTGGAGAGAAATTAAAAGCAATTCTTTTAACGCTTTTCCGAAAATATAAGTAAAGTAAAAACAAAAGTTATGCTACACACCTGCTAATTCCAGGGATCGATACTGTCCTATGATACCTATTAACAGTTAGATGTTCTGTTGCGTTAAATACTAAATATCTTTAATATAAACAGTGCGGTATTGGTAAACTTCCGACTCTTTTGTTATTAAACCATCACTCTATCTTCTTGTTCAATTGTTACATTTCGAATGTATACATTAAGTGCATTATATATCTCAGGCTTAAGCCATGTATGTCTCTGTAGAGATAGAAACATGGGAGCATTTTAGTTGTATTACCTTTTATGACTATAAGACTATCACAGTATCACAGTATCGACCAGACCATCAGATGTTGTTATACACCGTTGGTCACAATGCTCTTCTATCATCTTAAAAGCTAAAGCAGCTATAAGATTATACGATGTCTAAATAGAAGTTTATAAAAATTAGCTAACTATATTTAAGAAAAGTATCATTTAGCTGAAATAGTGCATAGTGCATTGCATTTTTATTTAGGGGGTCTTACGCTGCAAATAGTCTAAACATGAAGTCAGAAGAGAAATGGTACACATTAAAAAATATATATTTATTTCAGACCAGAGGTATGTCGACAATTAAAGTTTGAGGTTTTTTCCACAAGGGTGAGAGATCGATTCAGCTTGTATTCCAACTGCACTTCTTTTGGTTAGTTATTGTGGTGGGAAATGTTGCCCAGGATGCACTTCCAAGAAGTTGATGTTCTTGCGAAGAACGGTTGAAAGTGAAATACAGTAGAAACAATGAGAGGAGACTCAACTCATATAAAATACCAACACGAAATATAAAACTTTTGATAAACATTGATAAGAAAAAGCGTTATCTTATCTATACTGACGCATTACAACTCACAGAAGCTTTCTTTCATATATGAGATTATAATTCTCATGATTTAATATTAACACTTTTTCAAAGGATATTTTATTTTTATATTTATTTGCATGCTACCACGAATGCCTCTGCTTTGAACTAGGAAATCTACCAGATTTACTGCCTAAGTCATACATCTCTCTGCCTCTTGCGTATCATTCTATGGCCCTACAATGAATACATTTCACAGTCATTTCTCGCCAGACTTGTTACTTTCTGAAATCCAGTCTCGACCGCCTCGTACTTCTCTTCCCTGTAGACACCCATCTACAGAATTTGAAACTGAACATCGACCTATTAATTCCAGTAGTCTGGGGAAGGCTTACAAAGAATATGTACACCAGTCTACTCATAACAAATCACTAACAAATAAGGATGAAGCAAGCATAAACTCCATCCGCCTCTCCTCTTTTGGAGCGCTCGACTAAGGTCTCTAATGTATTGAAGACAACTGTTAACAATAATGTATTCCAACTCCTTGAATCTCTCTCTCTCTCTCTCTCTCTCTCTCTCTCTCTCTCTCTCTCTCTCTCTCTCTCTTACTCCCTCCCTCTCTCTCTCTCTCTCTCTCTTTTACTCCCTCCCTCTCTCTCTCTCTCTCTCTCTCTCTCTCTCTCTCTCTCTCTCTCTCTTCTTAATGATCATTAATACGGTTTCCGTAAAGCTAGATGACTTACTCTCATCAGGATCTCTTCTGGAAGAAAAGAAACATCCTTAAGGAAGCTGGTACCGCACACCAGCTAACGGCTCTTCACTTCAAGGGCAAATGATACTTGAGTCCCTCCAATTATTATCGATACTGTACAATGCTCGGGTGAGGTCCACAATGGAGCATTGCTCTCACACCTGAGACAATGTTGCTGATGCTAACACAAATACTCAAGACCACATCAAGAAAAAAACTATCTGACTGACTGGTATAAAAATCACTCACAGGACACAGTATGTCGGTTACTTTCAACAGCAGGAAAAATATGGTATTGTCATGTCAAGAAAACAGTTTTGCTACACTACAGTCTCACTCTTTATGAACAACACACAGCTAAAACTATCAAGCTCGCATTGAAGAATAGGTACCATATAATCGTATGTTTCACGATGAGCAGGATGTAGTATTGCTCTCACATCTGATGCAAGTACAAACATTCTAGACCGCATCCAGAAAAAAACTATCTGACTGATTGATATAAAATCACTCACAGATATATTTCAAGCTCTGGGCCCTATGCGTGCTATCCCCATCTTTGTCCTACGCCAATTTTATAGATTTATATCAGCTGATTTCATATCACCTCCTGTCATATATGTATTATCGTTCCATTCGCCTCTAATTTCTCATCACAGTCGTTATGTCCAACCTCCTCCCTAAGCCCCCGCCCTAATCACTGCGTGTATCCCACCTTCCTTCGCAGAACGTCTGTCCTCTGGAATTCCGTCTCTGTTCGTGTTTATCCTGCAGGTGTAGACTTGCATAGGTTCGATAGGAAAATGACACCACTGTTCTAGCATGGAAATCTGAAAAAGCTATAAGTGCTGCCCCTTCCTCCACAACCATTAAGTCATACACGCACAAATACACACAAACACCAGCAGAGAGATGATAGATAGATAGATAGATAGATAGATAGATAGATAGATAGATAGATAGATAGATAGATAGATAGATAGATATGTACTTAAGCATATATACTTATGTGTGTATGTATGTATGTATGTATGTATGTATGTGAATATATTCTTTGCTATTTGTCTTATAGTTAGCACCTCATTCAGTGCTTTGAGTTTCCTGCTACTAGAACAAAATTTTGATATTTGGAGTTGTTTGGAAACGTGAAGAATTCCAGTAGAATCGCTTCAGTACCAACAAATGTTGGTGTGTTTATGTCCCCGAAACTTAGCGTTCGGCAAAAGAAACCGATAGAATAAGTACTAAGCTTACAACGAATAAGTCCTGGGTGGATTTGCTCGACTAAAGGCGGTACTCCAGCATGGCTGCAATCAAATGACTGAAATGTGTAAAAGAGTAAAAGAATGTGTGTGTGTGTGTCAGACAGATAAAAATGATTTTGAATTTGATTTACTTCGAAACATGCGTACTTACTTGTGAAAACAAGCCGCAAGCTGCGAGCTATCAGAGTGTGGTTTAATGTCAGAGAAATCAAATCTCTTCTGTTTGTAAGAAGAAAGACTACTAAAGTAGAGTAATAACTACAGAAATACAGTTTTATCTGTTTTTACAGCTAGTATCTTTTACCTTTCTAATTTTTTTAGTCATTGAACTGAGGCCATACTGGAGCACTACCATGAAGGGTTTTGTCGAACAAATCGCACCCGGTACTTATTTAAAATCTGGTACTTCTTATATCGGTCGCTTTTCGAGCCGCCAAGTTACGGGACCGAATACTAGCCAAAACCAGTTATCGGCCGTTGGTGAGGGACAAACACACAGACGCGCGCGCGCACACACACAAACACACACACACACATACATACATACACACACACATACACACACTCACTTACTCACCCACACACACATACACAGACGCACATACACATTTGTATATATACGTCGGCTTTCACATCCACTCGCAAAGCTTCGGTGGGCCCGGGACTATAGCAGAAAACACTTGCCTAGGGTGTCGTGCAGTGGAATTGAACCGAAGCCGCAGTTTTCATGATATATCTGGAATGCACCTTTAAAGCACAAATCTTACAAAAAGCTGATGAAAGTGTATGTAAAATGAAAAACAAATGGAATTAATAGTGTGTGTGTGTGTGTGTGTGTGTGTGTGTGTGTGTGTGTGTGTGTGTGTGTGTGTGTGTGTGTGTGCGTGCGCGTGTGCGTGTATGTATGTATGCATGCATGAATGTATGTATGATAGAGATAAATATTTTTAAAGCGTCGAATGCCTTGTTTCTTTTGTATTCAGTCTATTTATATTAACTTATAGCGATATAGATCTATTTTATTTGAGACTTAGCTAGAAACTCGCACTAAGATTTCTAACCCGATGTCATTTGAGAAGAGATAATACTAAGTCTGAATGCAATTAAAAATGTAGTTGGTGGAGAAATCTCAATTCTGTGACGTTTGAACCACGCATTGACACCTCGTACTTTAAAGATGGGAGTATAAATAAATAGGTGTATATATATATATATATATATATATATATATATATATATATATATATATATATATATATATATATAAATTAACGTGGGGAGGGGTAAGTCGATATATATATATATATATATATATATATGAATAAAAATGAAAATGCTACTTTTTTATTCATCTTCAATATCTACTTACTCGTGTGGTACTTTTACAAATCTTTTCAAATATATATATATATATATATTTCCTGTTTAATAATGATTTTTTTAGGTGATTTTAAATGTCTTGCCCGCTCACGTTTTTGGTATGCTGCTATATTTCATGTTGAGAACTTTTTAGGTCTTAATAGACACAAGATGTGATCTATTTCTAGCGCATTAATTGTCCACGTTAGTGGTCGACGTTATTTTTTAAAATGTACCTTAATCCCCTGAGATTGCAGATAATATTTCTGAAACTCTTTGATTCTCTAAATGTGCTGGCCCCCTGATAATTAATCGATATTAATTAATATATTAATATATGACTAATTACCAGATCTTATAATAATATATATATATATATGTATATGTATATGTATGTATGATAGATAGATAGATAGATAGATAGATAGATAGATAGATAGATAGATAGATAGATAGATGCTTCAGTTAAATTCCGACTATGTATCATTTACCGAAGAAGTTAATACACGAGTTTAACCGGTTTCCTGAAACACACAAGGTATCCCAGTATTATGTGTGTGTATGTGTGCGTATTTATATAAGTATTTATATAAAAATATGTGTGAGTGCATGTATGTATGTATATTTAAGTAGGAATATGTTTATAAATGTGTGTGTGTGTATGTATATATATATATATATATATATATATATATATATATATATATATATATATATATATATATTCTTTCGGGGCGAATGGTTTTTTTATACAGTGCCAAGTTTACAATCTTGTAAATAATAATAGTGGTATTTTTATATAAGGTTAAAGCTTATGGCGATCACAGTGCAATGACTAAGGAAAATAGACTAATAAATTGGTATATAAGCTCTCGACAGAGAAAAGAAGGCTTTCCTGTCCGCGTGGATAGGAAAGCCTTCACACACACACATATATATATACACACACGTACACACACATAGATATACATACATACATACATACATATATATATATATATATATATATATATATATATATATATATATATGATGGGCTTCTTTCAAATTCCGTCTACCAAATCCACTCGCAAGGCTTTGGTCGACCCGAGTCTATAGTAGAAGACACTTGCCCAAGGTGTCACGGCGTGGAACTGAACCTGAAACCATGTGGTTGGTAAGCAAGCTACTTACCACTTGTAAATATTTTCAATTAAAGCCAGCACTTAAGCATGTATCTGGTCATGGGTATATTACTGCATGGTTTGTTTTATATGTTCAGTAATGGCCTGTACGCTGAGCATAGGTGAGGGCCTTTGTTACAATAAGTCATGTAGGCAGAGAGGGATATATATATATATTAAGCACACACAGGCACACACACATATATAATATGAATGTTATCAATCAGTTTCATTTCTGTATTTCTTGTCCATAGAGAAAGAGCCGGACTCTAACATAGATTCAAGGCTCCTTCATTGGAACTTTTATCAACATCATCTAGGTATTTGTGCATATGTGTGTGTGTGCAGTATTTGGTGTTAGTGTATGCGCAGATTTGTATGTTTGTTTTATGGATTGCATGTATGTATGTATGTATGTATGTATGTATGTGTGTATGTATGTATGTATGTGTGTGTGTGTGTGTGTGTGTGTGTGTGTGTGTGTGTGTGTGTATGCATGTTTGTATGTGGCGATGTGGTAAGTAGCTTCCTTCTCAACCCTATGGGTCCGGGTGTCTTCTACTTTAGCCTCGGGCTAACCAAAGCCTCGTGAGTGGATTTGGTAGACGGAAACTGAAAGAAGCCCGTCGTATATGTGTGTGTATTTATGTGCGTGTGTGTGTCTTTTGTCTGTGTTTGTCCACCAACCAACGCTTGACAACCAATGTTGATGTATTTACGTCCACGTAACTTAACGGTTCGTCAAAAGAGACCGATAGAATAAGTACTAGGCATAAAAAGAAATAAATCCTGGGGTAGATTTCTGCGACTAAAATCCCTTTAAGGTAGTGCTCCAGCATAGCCGTAGTTAAATAACTTAACTGAATCAAGTAACAGAGCAACAGAATATAAACATACATACATACATACACACACACACACACACACACACACACACACACACACACACACACATATATATATATATATATATATATATATATATATATATATATATATATATATATAT
>NC_142928.1:128252492-128262492 GCF_046866305.1 Octopus bimaculoides
CCGCTTTCATAGTAAAGGCCAATTACAATAAGAGAAAAATATATTACTTATTATCTAATTTATTCTCGTTTATTTCGCCGCCATTTATTATTTTTACTGAATTTTACTAAGAGAACTAGTTCTCCCTAAGAAAACATCAAATAGACTGTGAGACAGACGTGCATCCTACTGCGCCGCCAAGACTAATAGGTCGGCTCTACAGGACTAAACTGGAGTGATATCAGATGGATATTCATTTTATATTTACTGTAAAACACTTCATATGATATTCTTCAAGAAAAAAAGTAACGTCTGCGATGCATCAAAAAAACCTCTAGTAACGAAATTCTTCAGTTATATTTTTCAAGCCCTTAAGCTTCATTTCTCTCCTTTTGGGGTTTGAAAGTTACCTAAGTAGAAAACAACTAAGTTTTAATATTCCCAAAATGAATTCTCACATTATTAGATAAATCGATTTTCATATAACAAGAACAAATTTTTAGCCTTATTCTAATAAATTAAATTTAAAAGATGCTCCAGAATTTGCAATCTTTGAGTTGATGGCCTCAAACTCAACAATAGAATTTTGTTTTTCTTTTTTCAGAAAATGAAACTAAAAACTATAATTCAATAAAGTAAACATCAAGAAATATTTAAATGATACTCCTATATTTATCGCTGTCGTTTCTCCTTTCAGTGATAATGATTATAGAAGTGGGCGTCATTATTGTAAGAGAGAAGAATTTTGAAAGTTATTACGTATATACCTTCCACAAAGTCATTTATGATAAAAGGAAGTGAAATAATTGCAGACAAGAAATGAAAATAGATCGCGATCTTTGCTGGCCGGGACTTACCATTATGTCTTTGGCACTCGCATATGGCCCCAATAATGAATACTATCTTTTAACACTAGAAAATAAATCACCACAAAAAATATCCCCTAAAGTGTAAGGAGCACCGGATTTTATAACCAACCATCACACAAAATAAAATTACACAAAAGAGAAATGAAAAAAAAAAGACAATTTATTTACTTTCTCCTTTATGTCAGTGAAAAGAAAAGAATAAAATAAAAGCTGCTAAATTCCGACGTTATATATAACTCCTGTTTACGTGTGGCTATAAAAATTCAATCAGTGGTGTTTAATCTGTGCCAACACCAGTAGCATTCCGTTTCACATCATTACATTTTGACGACGTGTCTCGTTGTAATAAACATTTACGTAATTAGGCTATCACAAGAAAATGACATGTGTCATTTCTTGGTGGTAGAAAACAAATGAAGAATAAAGGCAATTTGAGCAGTCCTATACTATCATCTGATCGGCTAGAATGTGAAGGTATTTGTGTGATAAGCCTTATAATACCATGCGATCGCATTCAACGTATAGGTGACAACTGAGTTCTGGAGTCGAGATTCTTTGAATACTTCAAACATCTTTGATTAGATATCAACTGTTTCTAGAATCGTCTCTGTTTGATGATCTCATTCATCTCTCTCCTCTCTTTCTTTTATTCAATCACTCAGCAATGTCTATTTCATTTTGACTTATTTGTGTCTTTATATATTTATTTCAATAAAATGGTCAGTGAATTATTTAATAAACGAAAACGCTGTGATACAATTACAATTGATTCCACTGAAAAATATTAGGATTGATTCACATCCAGCGCACATCTCTGATAGACATAAAAAATGAATTTGGTTCTGAAAATTATGAAAAAGTTAAATAATACTGGCTCATCAGATTACTCTAATGCAATAGAACATCGGAATTCATACGTATCATAAAGAACATGAATGTTGTATTACATGGATTTCTTAATTAGGAATTTTTAGAGTGAGATTGTATTATCAGCAGTAATTAATGCAGTAATTAAAGGAAATCAGTTCGCAAACATGGCGTCCCGAGAATATATTTAAGCTATACTGTAATGACCACTTCTTAGTGAAGCGAATTATTTCGTCTTTTGATTGGTCTGCTCATGTAGTTAATTTAAATAAAACTATTGCTTTAAAAATAATCATTTTCTTTTGTTTGAAATTCAAACTATAATACTTTTATAGATAATACGAATATATTTTAGAATTAAAATAGATAAGAATATATATCTTTCAAATAAAGTTTTAATTTATTATCATTAGCTTCATCATGTCCTCGTTTGAAATAAACTCTATTTAAATAGAGCCGCACCTCGTGCAGTAGAGACAGGTAGAACAAGTATTATTTTACTAAATGCTAAGTTTTGGTGGGAAATATTTGAATTTTAGCACACACACACACACTTTTCCTTTCTTTCTATCCCCTCTTTTTTTATGTATGTTAAATACTGCTCTCAATACATAGCTGGTGCTTACTTTGTTGATCCCTTGAGAGGAATGAAAGTCAGAGTCAACCCGACAAGATTTGAACGCATGACATAGATTAGACATAACTATATACGGAAAGGTATTTTCTTCCAGCACGCTGCAGTTTCTACCACACCACTACCGTTGAATATTAAATACTGCAAATATCAAAACTCCCCCCGTCTTCTCTGTAAATACCATTCGTCTTTAGATGCTAGCTTCCACTATACTGTACAATGCCAAGAACAATGTTTATGATGTCTAAATTATCATTTACCTTGTAGCCTTATCTTAAACCACAATACGTTTTCCTTTAGAGTAGATTCGTCTAGTTAGCTTTCGATTATTTTCTTTATGTCTAGTGGTAAGTTATCCAGTAGACAAATTAATTGCAAGCCGAATATTATTCTAGCTAAATTTTTGTTGTCTATATAAACAATCAGTTACCTATTATGCTTTGCTGTTAAAATATGTGTCACGATTTTCCCAAAATAATTTTCATTAATTTCTGTTGATTTTACATATGTTAATATCACCAATTGCGTTGTTTAATTTATAGCATAGATAACGTTATTTTTTTTCCTGGTTATTAGAGTTAAACAGGTCATACCTGATTTTGAAAATGAATTATGCGGAGGTAACCGCTTATCAGTGAAACTGTTTATTTAATCTATTTGCTTGGTAAATACTGTAAATTCAATATTTAGCTAACATTGCCCCAGCAGCTGTAAAGCAATTAGTAAAGTTCCTCAAACCGAGATCGCCATAATGTTACGTGTCTAGGTAGAACCCATTTCGCTAATGGTTTTCGGACAGAAAAGCATGGAACCACTACACGCTCTATGTCGTCGCTCTTCAAATACTATAGGTTGTGCCAAAAGTCGCTGATGGGTTTCAATTTTTTATAACTTCCTTAACTTTACAAATAAATGCATGAAACTTTGATACAATATAATGGAAATTAATATGCACAAGTCAAATTTTGCAACACCACTACATCACAAATGAAAAATGACATCGCTTAAATGGCAGACATTTTCGGCTTCGCGTGCCGGTACTCTTTCCAAAACTTGCACCATAACATCCTCAAGAGTTTCAAACCCCCACTTCACTGATTTCTCTATTGATGTTCTCCTTCAGTTGCACTATGGTCCATGGTTTGTTGACGTAAACCCTCTCTTTCAGGTCCCCTCACAGGAAAAAATCCGGGCTAGTCAAGTCTGGGAAACGTGAAGGTCAGTTGACATTGCCGTAGCGGGCGATTATTCTCTCTCCAAACACTGCCGTAGCAATTGCATTGTTTCTCTTGCGGTATGAGCAGTTTCCCTATCTTGCTGGAACCATGTGTGAGGTCTACTTTGAATGGCTAGGTGCAAAAAAGATCACAATCATGGATACCTGAAAGACAGGGTTTACGTCAACAAACCAGAGACCCTGGTGCAACTGAAGGAGAATATCAATAGACAAATCAGAGAAGTAGGGTCAGGAACTCTTGAGGGTGTAATGGTTTAAGTTTTGGAAAGAGTACCGGCGTACGAAGCCGAAAATGGCTGCCATTTAAGCGATGACACTTTTCATATGTGATGTAGTAGTATTGCAAAATTTGACTTGTGCATATTAATTTCCAATATGTCCTTTATATTGTATCACACTTCCATGCATTTATTTGAAAATTTAAGGAAGTTATTAAAAATTGAAACTCATTAGTGACTTTTGGGACACCCTGTATATCTTTGCAACCAATCAAAACCAATATTTGTTGAATATTTTCGATTTGGCGTAACAGATTACTTTACTCTTCAGATAACGTCAATACATAATTTAGTAATTCTCAAAACATTGGATAATATTTTCAGTAAAAAGTATTTTTGATGTAGAAATGAGAAGTTATTAATGCTTTGATGAAAGATTTGTAATTGACACATCTTTTAAGAAAATAAGATTGTATGACATTTGAAAGCGTCACCTGGAAATAACCTACACGTAACCGTTTAAAGTTTAACATGTATTCATTATCTTTCGAAACTAAAACACACGTAAGCATACATATGTTATACACGAGCTGGTGTACCCGTAATTCCTGGGGGTAAAGATGTTCTATTGAAACGCCTTATTACTCTGATATAAGAAAGCAATTTCGTTATAACTGCCACAAAATGTGTATTTTCCGTCACGAAAAAGTACATAGATAAAGTTCTGGGAAGCACATGTGAAGTTGGTCTAAATTGAGAATTTTTCTCCTTGCTGGAATGTGATTTCCGAGCCTTCAGTTAGGTATGGGCATTTACCACAATTAGGTCGTCTGCATTTTTTAACTATTGGTATCGTATGTATTGAGTTTAGTTTTGCATTTGTTAGGAGTCTCTTGAGTGATTTGTGTTGTCTTTTGCATTTGAGGAGTTTATATGTATTTAGGATGTTGTTCATTTTCGGGTCTTAAGTGAGCAGAGGGAGATTTTGTATAATTGTGTTGTATGCTTCATTGTTTCTGAGGTTGTGGGTTGATGTGTATGGGAGTGATTTAAAGTGAGGTGTGGTGTTTTGTTTTGTTGTCCTTAGTGTGTTTGTGTCCAATTTCGTGACACGTTCAATTCCATGGTCTATAAGTGCGGGTGGATATTGACGTTATTTTGAGGCCTTGTAGGCGAAGTTACAATTGTATAGATCCTTTTAGCTAGATTGAATGGGATATCTATTTTGGTGTGTTTAGGACGGCATGAACTGAAAAGGAGATACTGTTTTGAGTCTGTTGGTTTGTAGTGGATGTCAGTTGCAATTTGGTTCCTTACTATATTCTATTGTAAATTGAATACTGGAGTTTATATTGTTCGGTGTGGATTTGAAATCCAGGAGTTTAACATAGGTTTCATTCCAGATAATAAAACAATCGTCTAGGTACCTTTTCCAGTTTTCTCTTATATACTGGAGGAATGGTGGTCCAAATTTTTGGAGCCAAAGTTAATATAGGGTAGATTCAAATAAACCCATTATTAGGTTCGCAAGGACAAGCGCTGGTTTCGTTCCCATCGCAATATCGCATTTTTGGCGGTAGTATGTTGCATCGAATAGGAAGTAATTGTTTTGTAAGATGAACATCAGGGTTTCAGTGACAAAGTTCTGGTTTATGTGGTCCGGGAGAACTTCGGGGTATTTTTCTAACCAGAATTTTATTGCCTCTATTCCGTAGTCATGTGGAATGTTAGTGTAGAGGTTGATGACATCGACGGAGACTAATAGTGCTTATTCGCTGGTAGTTTTTATATACATTTATATATATATTTGTGTGTATATATTTATATATATATATATATATATAAATACATACATACACACATATATATATATATATATATATATATATATATATATATATATATATATATATATATATATATATATATATATATATTTATACATATACATACATACATACACATCTATATTATAATAAAACTCGAATTTTGCCTATTTTCCTGCCATTTGATTAAGATGATAAAGATTACAAATAAAATAGTCATTTCCCCCATTAAGGAAAAAAAGTGAATTGAAAATTTCGACACTTCAAAGAGTCGTCGGTAGCTACCTCTGTCCGTCCTTGTCCCTTGCTTTCTTTTTTCTTCCCTTAATCATTGATACAACTGTCGAGTCCCGAACTGAAAGAAAGAAATTCTCCCTATATTTTATGAAGTACTTTTTAAAACACGAGTACTGTTGTTTTTTTTTCTTAAAGGAGAAAATTGCTATTTTATTTAAAATAGAATATTAACCTTAATCATCCTAATCAAAAGACAGACTACCTCTTTATATACGAAGATCGGTTGCAATGGAAGGAGTTGAATCGCATAAGAATGGAAAAACAAATAACAAATGGGCTGTACCTTATAATGAAACTCTTTTAAGAGCATTCAAATGTCACTGCAATGCTGAAATCGTTGCCTCAGTGAGATCAATTGAGTGCGTAATCAAGTACACTCTGAAAGGAAATGACCAAGCTGCTTTTCAAATAAACAATGATAACGAAATTATTCAATATCTAATGGGTAGATAAACTGGACCATCCGAAGCAGTTGCTTCCATTTTAGGATTTTCGATTCATAAAAGAGCACCTGAGTACAGTTATGGAAATTAGTTGCCCAGCAGATGTTAACATAAAGCTGAAGATCAGTGAAAAAGAGAATACGTACACAGCCCTCAAGAACGTAGAATTCTTACAGATTCTCGTTATTGCCTGTCGCCCGTTTTCTCATAGAAATTATGTTTAGAATATTTGTTTTTGAAACGGTAGATTTAATAACTTCTGGAATTACGTTGCGTTTCTTTACGTTCTGAATTCGAATCAAATCAGAGGTAACTTTGACTTTCATTCTTCGGAGGTCAATATAGTATATACTCATCATGTACAATTTCACATCTTCCTTCAAAATGCGATGTCTATATTAAAAATCAATGTATATTACTGATAATAGTCATTGGCAAGGGCCATTGGATGCAATTCATGACATAGATTAGAAGCTTCTATCTAGAAGCGTTGATAATAATTTTTACATAGATTTACAGATTATTTATGACAAGAAACTTAGTAAAAGTAAAATAGAAATAACGATAAGTGATTTGTCAAAACCCCTTATAAATTACTTTGCAATAGTCTAAGGAGTAAGATGATTTATTATTTAATAAATAGAAAACCTAAAACATATCAACAGAATTTATATAAGTGTGTAATCAGTATTTACAATCAGCTTTTACTAAATTTATTTAAGCTAATATAAACAATTGCACAAAACAGAAAAGATAAAAGCAGGAATGATATTGTTAAAGGAACAGTATGGTTACATAATTTTTAAAGGTCCACATATATAAATACATCTATACACACAAAAATTTGTTTCTTCAGTAAACGGGATTTCTGTATGATAAATGTGTTATATGTAAATTATGTTGTGTTAAGCATACTATTAATACACAGGGTTACGTTTTGCAGCTGCAGTCCATATTCCTAGCGTTGAAAAGCAAATAAACATTTCAGAGATCCTAAATATGACTAATCATAACCCTGTTTAATAATTTCAGCGTAATCAGATATTAATGCATACGTAAAATTAGATGTGACACATACCCTTTTCTTTCTTCAGAATTTCAATTCTGTGCTTTTAATTCTGTGCTTTTAATTCTGTGCTTAAAGTTAATGACTGCATCTTAAGAACACATTTGCCGTTGTTGATAGACCAAGAATCTGTTACAGCATAATAACACAGTTTAGATCGTATGTCACAAAAACAGGAATTTATGTCATTAGAGAATGAGCTACCAATGCAATCAGTTTCTAGATTTGTGTCAACATTCTAAATTTCTATTTCTTGTAGTTGTTGTTTTTGTTTTTGATTAGCTCTGGATCAATCCTGATCGAGTAGGTCTGTGATCAAATGTATTCCAGTTGTGATGATTCTATCTTCTTGAATATAAGCGTCTACATTGCTCAATGCATTGATGTTTTTGTTTTAATTTAAAACGGCAAGGCAGGTTTTAAAAGAAAGTTGAGTGCTCTTTCTAGTAGATCGACAATCTCATAGAAGTTTCCTCGTTGATTCATTTCTCTACGTCTCATCTTACTTTGTCTAGTTACATAATAAGCATCCCTATGCTGTATATCAGATATTTAAGAGCTGGCGTTCAGATTACAGTTTTGTCATATTTACTAGATCATTATCTTTGATCCTATTTAATGTGGCGGTGTATCATAATGTATTAGTTGGCATCCTGAAGCAGTCGTAAATGAGATGAACCAGAATGATAAAAATATACACGTCAGACAACTGTATTTAAACGAATAGCTACGAATTATTTCAATTGAGCGTTTAGTTGTGTTTAGTTAAACAAAACTCATCAAACAAGACAAACTTCTTGTTATGATAGCCATCTGGATTGAATGATGGGAATGCTGGACATGCTGAAGTACTTTTTAGACATGTGATGATTTTCCTTTTTTATTCTGTGGATGTTTATGACATTATTTCTTAGTCTTACACCACCATGTTTTCGCTGTCATATTACATATCAGATAATTATGCTAAAATACATCTCCACTTCATTATTTCTTCAATGAAATACTCCACTTAAAATGTTAGTCCCTACGTCATTTCACTCTATAAAATATGCTTCACTTCTGCTTAAACTTCCATCATATTTAAATGAACATTGAACATCACTAAACTTACCCGTAACTACTGCCTATCGAACTCTGAATCAGTATATTGGAACTCTCCCGTATGACATGTACGCATGCTCAGTGACTTGCTTTAACAGTTGCAATCAGCTGAATGCACATTGCCAGTGACATTTGACATAATTACCCACACTCTGTGGTCAGGATTCTTTTTTTGGTTTGATGTCGGTATCGAAGGGATTACCAGACACCGGACAATACAGTGAGAGCAGCTTTCACTCACATCGTGGTATGCGATGCTGTGTACGTGTCTGTCGTGGTAAAATATGCCACTCCTTAACTGTTGCTTTGCTTTCATCCGTAGCACGAGGTAATTATGTCATTATCTGTGAAATTCGGCAACTTACAAAGATCTTTAGATCAGGCAATACTTCACCGAGAGGAAATATAAGCTTCTGCTTATTCCTGTCTGAAGTATCGTCCGATACTTCAGACTTATCGTCCGATGAATTTACTTTGTTGACATTCTTCATCGACAGAATTTTTATACTTTTCAACCTTTCAATCAAGTCCGCCTTTCTTCCAGTAACATACTGTCCATATAATCTTAAATATTTCTTTAACTCAGGCACAGTAAGTACTTCGATAGCTGAATCATCAAGCTGCTTTATATCCATGATAAGACAGAAAACAATAACAATGGCGTGGGTTAGCCTCCGGAAGTTTAATTATCTACATGGAGCGCCGCCTAGCCAAGGGAGATAACCTACTTATAGGAAAGCCCTATAGTCGACTATAGTAACAAACATTTTACACCACGATGACGACAACGTCACATTTTGTATAAGAGTGTGTCTGTGAGTGTGTGTGTGTGTGTGTGTGTGTGTGTGTGTGTGTGTGTGTGTGTGTGTGTGTGTGTGTGTGTGTGTGTCTTTGCGCGTTCGTTACGTACGAGATAGTAAAGGACATTTTATACATCTGTCAACCATTCTGTCTAGCGTTTACTGTTGTTACAATGTCTGGTACAACAAAAAAGTATTACAGCTACTTTCATTGTTTACAGTCTTCTGAACTGGTGTATTTGTGTACACCAACACATAAATAAAATATTAGAAAGGCTGTACCGGTGTATTTGTGCATCAGTAAATAACCATGTTGTAACGATTTCTGGAACCCCAAAAAATTATTACAGCAGCTTTCATTGTTTACAAATCTTCTGTATCGGTGTATTTGTGTATCAGTAAATAACCATGGCTAAATATTTCGTAAAGGACCTGTTCGTACCTCGGTGTGAAATAATTTTTTTCCACAGGTTTTTTGGAGTGCATTCAACGTATCTGACCTGTAAACCTGCCACAAGTCACTTTTTTCTAGAAATGAAAGTGGGGAGAGGTCAAAATATTATTTCACAACGGAATATCGGCGGGTCCTTTATCGCAAATAGCTGTTACATGGTAGTAGTGCGTGCTAGAAATAACAGCCAAATCTTTCCTTTTATGGGGGAA
>NC_142928.1:128267492-128272492 GCF_046866305.1 Octopus bimaculoides
GTGGCATTATATCGACCCCTAGTGTTCAACTCGTGCTTATCTTATCGACTCCGAGAAGATGAAAGGCGAAGTCGACCACGGCGGAATTTGAACTCAGAACGCAAAGACGGGCGAAATGCCGCTAAGCATTTTTCCCGGCGGACAAACGATTCTACCAGATCGCCGCCTTACAGATTTCCTATAGATGCTCCTTCTATTCACTTAAATTGAATAAATCCATATTATGGCCCCTTCGACCTGATATAATGATTTGAGATATACACGACTCTAGTCCATCTGAAATATTAAAAGTATATAAATGGATGAAAGGAAAGCAGAGAATTGTGGCGTTTTCGGAGAAACTAACGTGAAATTAGAAACCAGTTCACTGTCGGCCATAAATATTATGACACGTAACATTGCGCTATAACTAATATGAAACGGATCTTCTAAGGAAATAAAGTAATTTTCTTTCGTATAAAACTCTTATTCACTTAAACAATTGTACATTTGTCGAGTCAAGTTTAGATATTCAAGATATCTAAAAGAAACGGTTCACATCAGAATGAGTAGAGTACTGCACAAAATAACTAGCGGTATTTATGTCTTGAGCTCAAAAGCTTATTGGGATGGTTGACGCTACTAAATGCTTTTGGTGTCGATAATGTGTAACAGCAATATACTATGAAATGTACAGAGTCATATTCATACATGTGTGTGTGTGTGTGTGTGTGTGTGTGTGTGTGTGTGTGTGTGTGTGTGTGTGTGTGTGTGTGTACATATATATAAGGGAAAAGTAAAAAGAAAAAAGGAAATGCACATTGGATATTTAAAAAATAATAACAAAAATAATAATTGAAATACCTGAAATATTCATTTTAGAAATGACGAAGAAAATATTCCAAACTGATGGATTTTTGTTTTCTTCTTGATTTTTAGTTAAAAACAGGAAAGACGTAGGCAACATTTCAAAATTGTTTATTTATTTATTAGTACTAATACCAACCCATCTTTAAAATGTAGGCATTTAATTTGGTGCAGTTTTATAAGTACTTTGGCAAATTCAAATCTTCTTAGTCAGCAGCTATTTAGCCACTCTGGCTGTGAACCAAATGTATATTGTTTATTCAGTTTGTGTAATATCACCAGGAGAACGTAATAACTCTGGTTTAACATTTATTCTGACAGTGCTCAAAATTCTTACATTTTAGGGACAGACAGACAAGAAAATTATGACGTCTGTTTCTTGACTAAAAGTATTTGTAACTTAGACTAAGTAAAATTGCTTCAGCTTGAAGTGGCTTCATCATGTTGGGAACTTACCTATTGCGGTACAGAGCTTCTCATCATACATTTTAACGTTACTGACTAAACTGCAGAGTGATGGCTTGATGAATTCAAGTGTATTACCCTTATCTTGATATTATGTTTTCGGTGGGTTTGTAGAATAAGTAGAGCATCAAAGAGAAAATAATTCGTATTTAATAACACTTTCTTATGTATGTCATGGTAGTGGAAACCGTCTCGTCCTGAGCAGCTTCGGTGTCGGAGTCAATTGGAGTGAGAAAGGTCCACGTCTTTCTGAAAGCTGCCAATAGACTATTACTATGGTTTTCACAGTCTATATTTTGAGGGGTTTTTTTTTATACTCGTCCCTCCTCTCTTCGCAATCTCGTGCCTTCTCAGTTGCGTTCCTATAGTCGTTAAAGAAACTATCACCACTGCAAACATCACAGCTTCCAAAGAAGAGATGGGCTGGTTGATCTTGATGTCTTCGGCTGATAGAACTCGCTTCGTTGTTTTGCATGCCTTCTTTCTGGGTCTGTTCTTTCTCTTGGGCTTCTATTCCAACGTTTTGCTTTTGATGTCTCCAGTAATTTGTGTCCCCGTATGCCTTTTCCATCTTCTTTCCATCGTTGCAAGGCGGTGAAATGGTACTTATAAAAGCGATGTCTGTGCTTCTTGGTACCCCACTTTCTAGTTGTTTGACCCTTATCGGATTCGTAAGCGGTTTCTTGTTCGTCGTCTCTTGGATATGAGAACAAGGTGTTCTCTTTTGCTACGTCCAAAACCACGAACTTTGGTATCCTGAGAAAGAGGGTTTGGTGCCTGCTATTGTTATAATTTATACCATTCTCTTCTCTGTTCCTACACTGCCTTCCGATAGAAAAGCCTCCAATGGACTTCATCTCGTACGCATACTAACTGGGCTTTTTAACCTGTACCATCAGCTTAATGGTTTTATTTCTGAATCTGCGAATAGATGCAACCCCAAAATTAGGCGTCTGCTCTCTGGAAATTACACCCATGTTGGTTCAGCCCTACGCATATCGTTCTTGGTTATCTCGGCATCTTCCAGTTGAAGATATTGTATCACATACATGACGACCTGTCAAAAATATATTGGTGACGTCGTCACCGTTAACATACTTTATCGTGACTTTTGTATTACATTGCACAAATCTGTGGCAGATATATAAGGCACCGGTCAGTCTTTTTTTTATGACTTGTCTTAAGTTTTGGGTAACAAGCACACGGTTCTATAGGCTATACCTCGGCTGATGAAGATTCACAAATGGGCCATGGCTACCTCATTTCGTTGTTTCGTGGGCACACCAGCTTCTTTATGGCGAGACAGGCCATAGTGGTAGTAGTAGTAGTAGTAGTAGTAGTAGTAGTAGTAGTAGTAGTAGTAGTAGTTGTTGTTGTTGTTGTTGTTGTTGTTGTTGTTGTTGTTGTTGTTGTAACGGATGAAGCTATCAACTTATTTGCTTGCTGTGATGCTGGAGAATCCCTGTAATCTCTCGAATGAGACATAAGATATTGTTTACTTAACCCTCTTTTCGCTGTCACGATGGATGTCTTTAATGAAAACCGAAAGTAAAATAAATGCCATATAAGCTAAGGGGAATATTACATTTTAACGGAAGACCATGAAATGGGATGTTTATGGTATTTGATAAATACATAAAAATGCACTGCATTTTTTTATTTATAAATACAGCTGGCTATTAAGTAGTACAGGGTAAGCTAGCTATCCCTCTTCTTAATGTATTTTGTTTTGTTTATTATCCGGAATATGCAACATCAAATTATAAACAAACGTTGATAGTGTGATAAGGTTGGGGCTTCAAGCAATTTATCACCACCACTCTGTAAACATGCCAGTTGCAACCCATTTCACAGGAATTACATATTTCCAGTCTTATTGTTTTCGATCTTTTAATTTCATCGTTTCTCATTTCTACAAAGATACATCTAATTTGAAACTTCATTTGATTTCTATGCTTTACCTGATATTAAATCAGATGAAAAATATTTTCAATAGATGTCATATGTGCTATAGAGTTTGAAGATTTTCTTGGTGCGCGAAAACTAAAATCTATAAGAATAATGGAAATACAATTTCAATATACGAGATGAAATGAAAAACAGCAAGCTGCCAGTATCTTTAGCGCAGCGCGCAAAATGCTTAGCGGCATTTTGTCTGTCTTTACGTTCTGAATTCAAATTTCACCGAGACTAACTTTGCTTTTCGTCTTTTCGGGATCGGTAAAATAAGTACCTGTTAAACACTGGAGTCGATGTAATCGACTTGCCCCTCACGTGAAATTGCTGGCCTTGCGATAAAATTTGAAACCACTATAGATGAAATGAACTAAATATAGGGAGGCGGTGTTATTAGGAGCCTAATTTCCTCAAAAATACAATAAGTTTTTGTGATTTAAGAGTAACTGTTAAAATCAGTGGATGTTGCTACAAAAATATCAATATTCAGTATTCTCTTAATAAATCGAAGTAAAAAATTACATCTAAGTATATGGCATTGCATGAAAGTAATAAATTTCCCAAAAAAAAACCTGCATTTCATATATGCGCAGAGGTATTTACACAGTTTAAACCCCGATGTTAATATCGAACAAGAGCACTCAGAAAGCGCAAACCTCCGCCAAAGCAACATCAATGTCCTCTCAACGATTAGCCTCAGATGATTTTTAAAATGAGAATATCTGAAATAAACTCGACAGCTCACAAACGAGAACCTGACCGTTCTCAAAAATTAAGTTAAAAAAAAACGAAAAATAATCCAGAATCCTTGTCCGGTACCTGATTGATCCCAATGATAATCATGGAAGGTGAAGGTGGCTGTAGAAAATTTAGTAACGGTAATAAATAGTTTATCCTTATCTAATACAGGCCAAAGTTAGCAAACTCGTCATTCAAAATAGTTACAGCCTAAAGGGAGGTAATTGTGAAAGACTTGAAAGTTTAACGTTAAATCGTAATCAAGTAAAGTAAAGTAAATATAATAAAAAATAATCCAGAATCCTTGTCCGGTACCGGATCGATCCCAAAATCTAATCAGTCCGTGCCAGTCACAAGGCCAAACATTCCTGAAAGTTTTGTCCGAATCCATCCAGCGGTTCTTGAGATATTTTGCCCACGAACAAATAAAACAAACAAACGCGATTGAAAACAATACCTCCGCCTTCACTAAGGTGAAGGTAATAATGTAAAAATAATGAAATCTACTAGGAAAACGCTTACAGAGGGAAAGACTTGTACAGGCATACGTCAACTTACGTCGGTAATTGGTTTCATGACATCCAACTTAACACGAAAGATAACGTAACATGAAAAAAGCATTTTAAAAACTTTATTAGCTTACATTTGTTTTAATACATGGTTTGTGCATATTTTCACAAGTATTCTATATATTTCACTTCAGAATTGATTTTTAGGCGTTAATTTTTAAACATTTATGTTTTTCAGTATGTTCATTCAGACCGACATAAAATCGAATGTCGACTGAAATTGAAGTTTATTTTTTTCCATTAATTTCTTTAAAAAAAACATAAACGACGTGAAGTCGAAAAAGACTTAAATCAAAACGACGTAAGTCGAGGTATGCCTGTACTTAAAACATATTAACCAATCAGAGAATTATGGTCTTCACAATGTAAAATGAGAAATGACTTGCGTTGACACGATATATAATGACCAAAAATGATAACCATGAT